>NC_081183.1:1460840-1588643 GCF_029867415.1 Vicia villosa
GAAGGGAAAGAAATTCTAGAAATTGGATACGATACACCACATTTTTGGAAACGCAAAGAATTTCTAGAAATTGCTTATGATAGTCCACGTTTTTTGAGAAGGAAAAGAAATTTGCAAAAATTGCATATGCTAGACCATGTTTTTGGAGAAGGGAAAAAATTTAAGAAATTGCATATGATAGTCCATGTATTTGAAGAAAGGAAAAAGCTTGCTGATATTGTATGCGAGAGTCCACCTTTTCTGAGAAGGGAAATAAATTCCAAAAATTACATATGATTGTCCACATTTTTTGAGAAGGGAAAGAAATTTGTAGAAATTACATATAATAGTCCACGTTTTTTGAGTAGTAAAAGAAATTTATAAATTGCATATGATAATCCACGTTTTTTGGAGAAGGGAAAGAAATTCCAGAAATTGCATATGATAGTCCACGTTTTTGGAGAAGTGAAAGAAATTTAGAAATTGCATATGATAGACCATTTTTTCGAAAATGGAAGGAAATTCCATAAATTTCTTATGATAGTCCACGTTTATGGAAAAGGGAAAGAAATTTGTAGAAATTGCATATGATAGACCACGTTTTTCGAAGAAGGGAAAGAAATTCCAAAAATTACAAATGATAGTCCACGTTTTTGTAGAAGGAATAGAAGATTCAGAAATTACATATAATAGTCCATGTTTTTTGAGAAACGAAAGAAATTTGCAGAAATTGCATATGCTAGACCATGTTTTTGGAGAAGGGAAAAAAATTTCAGAAATTGCATATGATAGTCCATGTTTTTGAAGAAAGATAAAAGATTGCTGAAATTGTATATGAGAGTCCATGTTTTCTGAGAAGGAAAATAAATTCCAAAAATTACATATGATAGTCCACGTTTTAAGAGAACGGAAAGAAATTCCCAAAATTACATATAATAGTCCACGTTTTTGGAGAAGGGAAAGAAATTTCATAAATTGCATATGAAAGTCCACGTTTTTTGAGAAGGGAAAGAAATTTGTAGAAATTGAAAATGATAGACCTTGTTTTTCGAGAAGGGAAAGAAATTCTCAAAATTACATATAATAGTACACGTTTTCGGAGAAGGGAATGTAATTTCATAAATTGCATATGAAAGTCCACGTTTTTTGAGAAGGGAAAGAAATTTATAGAAATTGAATATGATAGACCCTGCTTTTGGAGAAGGGAAAGAAATTTCAGAAATTGCATATGATAGACCATTTTTTCGAAAAGGGAAGGAAATTCTATAAAATGCATATGATAGTCCTCATTTTTGGAGAAGGGAAAGATATTTGTAGAAATTGCATACGATAGACCACGTTTTTCAAAGAAGGGAAAGAAATTCCAATAATTACATATGATTATCCACGTTTTTGGAGAAGGGATAGAAATTTCAGAAATTACATATAATAGTCTACGTTTTTGGAGAAGGGAATGAAATTCCATAAATTGCATATGATAGTACAAGTTTTTTGAGAAGGGAAAGAAATTTGTAGATATTGCATATGATAGTCCATGTTTTTTTAGAAGGGAAAGAAATCCTACAAATTATATATGATAATCCACGTTTTTGGAGAAGGGAAAGAAATTCTAGAAATTGGATACGATACACCACATTTTTGGAAACGCAAAGAATTTCTAGAAATTGCTTATGATAGTCCACGTTTTTTGAGAAGGAAAAGAAATTTGCAAAAATTGCATATGCTAGACCATGTTTTTGGAGAAGGGAAAAAATTTAAGAAATTGCATATGATAGTCCATGTATTTGAAGAAAGGAAAAAGCTTGCTGATATTGTATGCGAGAGTCCACCTTTTCTGAGAAGGGAAATAAATTCCAAAAATTACATATGATTGTCCACATTTTTTGAGAAGGGAAAGAAATTTGTAGAAATTACATATAATAGTCCACGTTTTTTGAGTAGTAAAAGAAATTTATAAATTGCATATGATAATCCACGTTTTTTGGAGAAGGGAAAGAAATTCCAGAAATTGCATATGATAGTCCACGTTTTTGGAGAAGTGAAAGAAATTTAGAAATTGCATATGATAGACCATTTTTTCGAAAAGGGAAGGAAATTCCATAAATTTCTTATGATAGTCCACGTTTATGGAAAAGGGAAAGAAATTTGTAGAAATTGCATATGATAGACCACGTTTTTCGAAGAAGGGAAAGAAATTCCAAAAATTACATATGATAGTCCACGTTTTTGTAGAAGGAATAGAAGATTCAGAAATTACATATAATAGTCCATGTTTTTTGAGAAACGAAAGAAATTTGCAGAAATTGCATATGCTAGACCATGTTTTTGGAGAAGGGAAAAAAATTTCAGAAATTGCATATGATAGTCCATGTTTTTGAAGAAAGATAAAAGATTGCTGAAATTGTATATGAGAGTCCATGTTTTCTGAGAAGGAAAATAAATTCCAAAAATTACATATGATAGTCCACGTTTTAAGAGAACGGAAAGAAATTCCCAAAATTACATATAATAGTCCACGTTTTTGGAGAAGGGAAAGAAATTTCATAAATTGCATATGAAAGTCCACGTTTTTTGAGAAGGGAAAGAAATTTGTAGAAATTGAAAATGATAGACCTTGTTTTTCGAGAAGGGAAAGAAATTCTCAAAATTACATATAATAGTACACGTTTTCGGAGAAGGGAATGTAATTTCATAAATTGCATATGAAAGTCCACGTTTTTTGAGAAGGGAAAGAAATTTATAGAAATTGAATATGATAGACCCTGCTTTTGGAGAAGGGAAAGAAATTTCAGAAATTGCATATGATAGACCATTTTTTCGAAAAGGGAAGGAAATTCTATAAAATGCATATGATAGTCCTCATTTTTGGAGAAGGGAAAGATATTTGTAGAAATTGCATACGATAGACCACGTTTTTCAAAGAAGGGAAAGAAATTCCAATAATTACATATGATTATCCACGTTTTTGGAGAAGGGATAGAAATTTCAGAAATTACATATAATAGTCTACGTTTTTGGAGAAGGGAATGAAATTCCATAAATTGCATATGATAGTACAAGTTTTTTGAGAAGGGAAAGAAATTTGTAGATATTGCATATGATAGTCCATGTTTTTTTAGAAGGGAAAGAAATCCTACAAATTATATATGATAATCCACGTTTTTGGAGAAGGGAAAGAAATTCTAGAAATTGGATACGATACACCACATTTTTGGAAACGCAAAGAATTTCTAGAAATTGCTTATGATAGTCCACGTTTTTTGAGAAGGAAAAGAAATTTGCAAAAATTGCATATGCTAGACCATGTTTTTGGAGAAGGGAAAAAATTTAAGAAATTGCATATGATAGTCCATGTATTTGAAGAAAGGAAAAAGCTTGCTGATATTGTATGCGAGAGTCCACCTTTTCTGAGAAGGGAAATAAATTCCAAAAATTACATATGATTGTCCACATTTTTTGAGAAGGGAAAGAAATTTGTAGAAATTACATATAATAGTCCACGTTTTTTGAGTAGTAAAAGAAATTTATAAATTGCATATGATAATCCACGTTTTTTGGAGAAGGGAAAGAAATTCCAGAAATTGCATATGATAGTCCACGTTTTTGGAGAAGTGAAAGAAATTTAGAAATTGCATATGATAGACCATTTTTTCGAAAATGGAAGGAAATTCCATAAATTTCTTATGATAGTCCACGTTTATGGAAAAGGGAAAGAAATTTGTAGAAATTGCATATGATAGACCACGTTTTTCGAAGAAGGGAAAGAAATTCCAAAAATTACAAATGATAGTCCACGTTTTTGTAGAAGGAATAGAAGATTCAGAAATTACATATAATAGTCCATGTTTTTTGAGAAACGAAAGAAATTTGCAGAAATTGCATATGCTAGACCATGTTTTTGGAGAAGGGAAAAAAATTTCAGAAATTGCATATGATAGTCCATGTTTTTGAAGAAAGATAAAAGATTGCTGAAATTGTATATGAGAGTCCATGTTTTCTGAGAAGGAAAATAAATTCCAAAAATTACATATGATAGTCCACGTTTTAAGAGAACGGAAAGAAATTCCCAAAATTACATATAATAGTCCACGTTTTTGGAGAAGGGAAAGAAATTTCATAAATTGCATATGAAAGTCCACGTTTTTTGAGAAGGGAAAGAAATTTGTAGAAATTGAAAATGATAGACCTTGTTTTTCGAGAAGGGAAAGAAATTCTCAAAATTACATATAATAGTACACGTTTTCGGAGAAGGGAATGTAATTTCATAAATTGCATATGAAAGTCCACGTTTTTTGAGAAGGGAAAGAAATTTATAGAAATTGAATATGATAGACCCTGCTTTTGGAGAAGGGAAAGAAATTTCAGAAATTGCATATGATAGACCATTTTTTCGAAAAGGGAAGGAAATTCTATAAAATGCATATGATAGTCCTCATTTTTGGAGAAGGGAAAGATATTTGTAGAAATTGCATACGATAGACCACGTTTTTCAAAGAAGGGAAAGAAATTCCAATAATTACATATGATTATCCACGTTTTTGGAGAAGGGATAGAAATTTCAGAAATTACATATAATAGTCTACGTTTTTGGAGAAGGGAATGAAATTCCATAAATTGCATATGATAGTACAAGTTTTTTGAGAAGGGAAAGAAATTTGTAGATATTGCATATGATAGTCCATGTTTTTTTAGAAGGGAAAGAAATCCTACAAATTATATATGATAATCCACGTTTTTGGAGAAGGGAAAGAAATTCTAGAAATTGGATACGATACACCACATTTTTGGAAACGCAAAGAATTTCTAGAAATTGCTTATGATAGTCCACGTTTTTTGAGAAGGAAAAGAAATTTGCAAAAATTGCATATGCTAGACCATGTTTTTGGAGAAGGGAAAAAATTTAAGAAATTGCATATGATAGTCCATGTATTTGAAGAAAGGAAAAAGCTTGCTGATATTGTATGCGAGAGTCCACCTTTTCTGAGAAGGGAAATAAATTCCAAAAATTACATATGATTGTCCACATTTTTTGAGAAGGGAAAGAAATTTGTAGAAATTACATATAATAGTCCACGTTTTTTGAGTAGTAAAAGAAATTTATAAATTGCATATGATAATCCACGTTTTTTGGAGAAGGGAAAGAAATTCCAGAAATTGCATATGATAGTCCACGTTTTTGGAGAAGTGAAAGAAATTTAGAAATTGCATATGATAGACCATTTTTTCGAAAAGGGAAGGAAATTCCATAAATTTCTTATGATAGTCCACGTTTATGGAAAAGGGAAAGAAATTTGTAGAAATTGCATATGATAGACCACGTTTTTCGAAGAAGGGAAAGAAATTCCAAAAATTACATATGATAGTCCACGTTTTTGTAGAAGGAATAGAAGATTCAGAAATTACATATAATAGTCCATGTTTTTTGAGAAACGAAAGAAATTTGCAGAAATTGCATATGCTAGACCATGTTTTTGGAGAAGGGAAAAAAATTTCAGAAATTGCATATGATAGTCCATGTTTTTGAAGAAAGATAAAAGATTGCTGAAATTGTATATGAGAGTCCATGTTTTCTGAGAAGGAAAATAAATTCCAAAAATTACATATGATAGTCCACGTTTTAAGAGAACGGAAAGAAATTCCCAAAATTACATATAATAGTCCACGTTTTTGGAGAAGGGAAAGAAATTTCATAAATTGCATATGAAAGTCCACGTTTTTTGAGAAGGGAAAGAAATTTGTAGAAATTGAAAATGATTGACCTTGTTTTTCGAGAAGGGAAAGAAATTCCCAAAATTACATATAATAGTACACGTTTTCGGAGAAGGGAATGTAATTTCATAAGTTGCATATGAAAGTCCACGTTTTTTGAGAAGGGAAAGAAATTTATAGAAATTGAATATGATAGACCCTGCTTTTGGAGAAGGGAAAGAAATTTCAGAAATTGCATATGATAGACCATTTTTTCGAAAAGAGAAGGAAATTCTATAAAATGCATATGATAGTCCTCATTTTTGGAGAAGGGAAAGATATTTGTAGAAATTGCATACGATAGACCACGTTTTTCAAAGAAGGGAAAGAAATTCCAATAATTACATATGATTATCCACGTTTTTGGAGAAGGGATAGAAATTTCAGAAATTACATATAATAGTCTACGTTTTTGGAGAAGGGAATGAAATTCCATAAATTGCATATGATAGTACAAGTTTTTTGAGAAGGGAAAGAAATTTGTAGATATTGCATATGATAGTCCATGTTTTTTTAGAAGGGAAAGAAATCCTACAAATTATATATGATAATCCACGTTTTTGGAGAAGGGAAAGAAATTCTAGAAATTGGATACGATACACCACATTTTTGGAAACGCAAAGAATTTCTAGAAATTGCTTATGATAGTCCACGTTTTTTGAGAAGGAAAAGAAATTTGCAAAAATTGCATATGCTAGACCATGTTTTTGGAGAAGGGAAAAAATTTAAGAAATTGCATATGATAGTCCATGTATTTGAAGAAAGGAAAAAGCTTGCTGATATTGTATGCGAGAGTCCACCTTTTCTGAGAAGGGAAATAAATTCCAAAAATTACATATGATTGTCCACATTTTTTGAGAAGGGAAAGAAATTTGTAGAAATTACATATAATAGTCCACGTTTTTTGAGTAGTAAAAGAAATTTATAAATTGCATATGATAATCCACGTTTTTTGGAGAAGGGAAAGAAATTCCAGAAATTGCATATGATAGTCCACGTTTTTGGAGAAGTGAAAGAAATTTAGAAATTGCATATGATAGACCATTTTTTCGAAAAGGGAAGGAAATTCCATAAATTTCTTATGATAGTCCACGTTTATGGAAAAGGGAAAGAAATTTGTAGAAATTGCAAATGATAGACCACGTTTTTCGAAGAAGGGAAAGAAATTCCAAAAATTACATATGATAGTCCATGTTTTTGTAGAAGGAATAGAAGATTCAGAAATTACATATAATAGTCCATGTTTTTTGAGAAACGAAAGAAATTTGCAGAAATTGCATATGCTAGACCATGTTTTTGGAGAAGGGAAAAAAATTTCAGAAATTGCATATGATAGTCCATGTTTTTGAAGAAAGATAAAAGATTGCTGAAATTGTATATGAGAGTTCATGTTTTCTGAGAAGGAAAATAAATTCCAAAAATTACATATGATAGTCCACGTTTTAAGAGAACGGAAAGAAATTCCCAAAATTACATATAATAGTCCACGTTTTTGGAGAAGGGAAAGAAATTTCATAAATTGCATATGAAAGTCCACGTTTTTTGAGAAGGGAAAGAAATTTGTAGAAATTGAAAATGACAGACCTTGTTTTTCGAGAAGGGAAAGAAATTCCCAAAATTACATATAATAGTACACGTTTTCGGAGAAGGGAATGTAATTTCATAAATTGCATATGAAAGTCCACGTTTTTTGAGAAGGGAAAGAAATTTATAGAAATTGAATATGATAGACCCTGCTTTTGGAGAAGGGAAAGAAATTTCAGAAATTGCATATGATAGACCATTTTTTCGAAAAGGGAAGGAAATTCTATAAAATGCATATGATAGTCCTCATTTTTGGAGAAGGGAAAGATATTTGTAGAAATTGCATACGATAGACCACGTTTTTCAAAGAAGGGAAAGAAATTCCAATAATTACATATGATTATCCACGTTTTTGGAGAAGGGATAGAAATTTCAGAAATTACATATAATAGTCTACGTTTTTGGAGAAGGGAATGAAATTCCATAAATTGCATATGATAGTACAAGTTTTTTGAGAAGGGAAAGAAATTTGTAGATATTGCATATGATAGTCCATGTTTTTTCAGAAGGGAAAGAAATCCTACAAATTATATATGATAATCCACGTTTTTGGAGAAGGGAAAGAAATTCTAGAAATTGGATACGATACACCACATTTTTGGAAACGCAAAGAATTTCTAGAAATTGCTTATGATAGTCCACGTTTTTTGAGAAGGAAAAGAAATTTGCAAAAATTGCATATGCTAGACCATGTTTTTGGAGAAGGGAAAAAATTTAAGAAATTGCATATGATAGTCCATTTATTTGAAGAAAGGAAAAAGCTTGCTGATATTGTATGCGAGAGTCCACCTTTTCTGAGAAGGGAAATAAATTCCAAAAATTACATATGATTGTCCACATTTTTTGAGAAGGGAAAGAAATTTGTAGAAATTACATATAATAGTCCACGTTTTTTGAGTAGTAAAAGAAATTTATAAATTGCATATGATAATCCACGTTTTTTGGAGAAGGGAAAGAAATTCCAGAAATTGCATATGATAGTCCACGTTTTTGGAGAAGTGAAAGAAATTTAGAAATTGCATATGATAGACCATTTTTTCGAAAAGGGAAGGAAATTCCATAAATTTCTTATGATAGTCCACGTTTATGGAAAAGGGAAAGAAATTTGTAGAAATTGCAAATGATAGACCACGTTTTTCGAAGAAGGGAAAGAAATTCCAAAAATTACATATGATAGTCCACGTTTTTGTAGAAGGAATAGAAGATTCAGAAATTACATATAATAGTCCATGTTTTTTGAGAAACGAAAGAAATTTGCAGAAATTGCATATGCTAGACCATGTTTTTGGAGAAGGGAAAAAAATTTCAGAAATTGCATATGATAGTCCATGTTTTTGAAGAAAGATAAAAGATTGCTGAAATTGTATATGAGAGTCCATGTTTTCTGAGAAGGAAAATAAATTCCAAAAATTACATATGATAGTCCACGTTTTAAGAGAACGGAAAGAAATTCCCAAAATTACATATAATAGTCCACGTTTTTGGAGAAGGGAAAGAAATTTCATAAATTGCATATGAAAGTCCACGTTTTTTGAGAAGGGAAAGAAATTTGTAGAAATTGAAAATGATAGACCTTGTTTTTCGAGAAGGGAAAGAAATTCCCAAAATTACATATAATAGTACACGTTTTCGGAGAAGGGAATGTAATTTCATAAATTGCATATGAAAGTCCACGTTTTTTGAGAAGGGAAAGAAATTTATAGAAATTGAATATGATAGACCCTGCTTTTGGAGAAGGGAAAGAAATTTCAGAAATTGCATATGATAGACCATTTTTTCGAAAAGGGAAGGAAATTCTATAAAATGCATATGATAGTCCTCATTTTTGGAGAAGGGAAAGATATTTGTAGAAATTGCATACGATAGACCACGTTTTTCAAAGAAGGGAAAGAAATTCCAATAATTACATATGATTATCCACGTTTTTGGAGAAGGGATAGAAATTTCAGAAATTACATATAATAGTCTACGTTTTTGGAGAAGGGAATGAAATTCCATAAATTGCATATGATAGTACAAGTTTTTTGAGAAGGGAAAGAAATTTGTAGATATTGCATATGATAGTCCATGTTTTTTTAGAAGGGAAAGAAATCCTACAAATTATATATGATAATCCACGTTTTTGGAGAAGGGAAAGAAATTCTAGAAATTGGATACGATACACCACATTTTTGGAAACGCAAAGAATTTCTAGAAATTGCTTATGATAGTCCACGTTTTTTGAGAAGGAAAAGAAATTTGCAAAAATTGCATATGCTAGACCATGTTTTTGGAGAAGGGAAAAAATTTAAGAAATTGCATATGATAGTCCATGTATTTGAAGAAAGGAAAAAGCTTGCTGATATTGTATGCGAGAGTCCACCTTTTCTGAGAAGGGAAATAAATTCCAAAAATTACATATGATTGTCCACATTTTTTGAGAAGGGAAAGAAATTTGTAGAAATTACATATAATAGTCCACGTTTTTTGAGTAGTAAAAGAAATTTATAAATTGCATATGATAATCCACGTTTTTTGGAGAAGGGAAAGAAATTCCAGAAATTGCATATGATAGTCCACGTTTTTGGAGAAGTGAAAGAAATTTAGAAATTGCATATGATAGACCATTTTTTCGAAAAGGGAAGGAAATTCCATAAATTTCTTATGATAGTCCACGTTTATGGAAAAGGGAAAGAAATTTGTAGAAATTGCATATGATAGACCACGTTTTTCGAAGAAGGGAAAGAAATTCCAAAAATTACATATGATAGTCCACGTTTTTGTAGAAGGAATAGAAGATTCAGAAATTACATATAATAGTCCATGTTTTTTGAGAAACGAAAGAAATTTGCAGAAATTGCATATGCTAGACCATGTTTTTGGAGAAGGGAAAAAAATTTCAGAAATTGCATATGATAGTCCATGTTTTTGAAGAAAGATAAAAGATTGCTGAAATTGTATATGAGAGTCCATGTTTTCTGAGAAGGAAAATAAATTCCAAAAATTACATATGATAGTCCACGTTTTAAGAGAACGGAAAGAAATTCCCAAAATTACATATAATAGTCCACGTTTTTGGAGAAGGGAAAGAAATTTCATAAATTGCATATGAAAGTCCACGTTTTTTGAGAAGGGAAAGAAATTTGTAGAAATTGAAAATGATAGACCTTGTTTTTCGAGAAGGGAAAGAAATTCCCAAAATTACATATAATAGTACACGTTTTCAGAGAAGGGAATGTAATTTCATAAATTGCATATGATAGTCCACGTTTTTTGAGAAGGGAAAGAAATTTGTAGAAATTGAATATGATAGACCCTGCTTTTGGAGAAGGGAAAGAAATTTCAGAAATTGCATATGATAGACCATTTTTTCGAAAAGAGAAGGAAATTCTATAAAATGCATATAATAGTCCTCGTTTTTGGAGAAGGGAAAGATATTTGTAGAAATTGCATACGATAGACCACATTTTTCAAAGAAGGGAAATAAATTCCAATAATTACATATGATTATCCATGTTTTTGGAGAAGGGATAGAAATTTCAGAAATTACATATAATAGTCTACGTTTTTGGAGAAGGGAATGAAATTCCATAAATTGCATATGAAAGTACAAGTTTTTTGAGAAGGGAAAGAAATTTGTAGATATTGCATATGATAGTCCACGTTTTTTTTAGAAGGGAAAGAAATCCTACAAATTATATATGATAATCCACGTTTTTGGAGAAGGGAAAGAAATTCTAGAAATTGGATACGATAGACCACATTTTTGGAAACGGAAAGAAATTCTAGAAATTTCTTATGAGAGTCCACGTTTTTTGAGAAGGAAAAGAAATTTGCAAAAATTGCATATGCTAGACCATTTTTGTTCGAAAAGGGAAGGAAATTCTATAAATTGCATATGATAGTCCTCGTTTTTGGAGAAGGGAGAGATATTTGTAGAAATTGTATACGATAGACCATGTTTTCCGAAGAAGGGAAAGAAATTCCAAAAAATACATATGATTATCCATGTAATATCCTATTTATTTCTTTTAGAATAAATGGTAATGACATTGGTTGAGATAGAACTAAATGGCATAATGGATATTAAGATTTAGTAGAAGGGCATCTTAGTCTTTGTACCCTTAATTAGACATAAGGAATTGTTTGGCTTAGGCAAAATCTCTCTCTTCATTGTGAACAAAACAGATTTTGTGAGGGCAAAAGGATAGAAACGTGGAAAGGAAGAGGAGAGAAAGAAGACCACTCCAAGAACTCCAATCCTTGCATGTCCAAGAACCTATTCCGAAGTTCTGATTTTCGTTCAAATCTCCCTTGCTCCAGCTCTACTTCTTCAATCTAAGGTGAGTCCCTAGATAGAAAATGGGGTTTTGATTCAATTGGGGACTTTTGGGGTTTAAGGGTTTTGAGAGATTATGTCCAAAATTCTTGCTAATAACATGTTTTAATGTTGTTTATCACTTGTTTATACATTGTACTGGCTGGATATACCCTTAATTCGTGCATGCAGGTGGATTTAAGGGGTTAGGGTACCCCAGGACAGAACTGACGAGTTCTGAGTTTTTCTGCATCTGCTATGGTCCGCTGAGCGGACTAAGGCCGCTGAGCGGATACTGAGCATTTTTCCAGAAATTCGCAATCCCGCTGAGCGGACCCACCCAGGCCGCTAAGCGGAGGATGCTGTTTGTAGGAAATAATTATCGCGAGGCCGCTAAGCGACGCGAGGCCGCTAAGCGGAGGAACAGTTGGGGCTCGCCACTGGAAAGCCCGCTTACAGCCCGCTAAGCGGCCAGTGCTGAGCAGAATTTTATTTTTCTTTCCCTGAGAGCAGTTTTGGGTTCCTAATGGTAACCAAGCTCCTCCTTAACAATTAGTACAATTATGTACGTTTAATGTGTGTTGTTTTATGACCCGTATTGCCGTTATTTCCATTCGACTGCTTACGTGGAATGTTATGCGTAATAGTGAATATGTTTATTCTATAGTTCTTGTCTATTCAATTGTGATTAATTCTGAATACTATGATGAGAACAAGCATGGAAATATGTTGATATCCAAATGTTTTGGTTAAACATTCGGATTGGTTTGGTTTATGACCTTACGCTTGTTGTATGTACGTATGCTTGAATCGAAGTGGCCGGTGGCTAGATTGGGATATACCTCTTACTATGAAGTCAAGGTATTTTCCCGGGCCATGGAGTCCGTAGAATAGTTCGATGATGTGATCATAGGTCGCGCACCTGAGCTACCGTTGCAGTGTGCTCGTGAGTTTCCGTACGGGGTTTTACTCACTTGGCGTTAACACACTTGCGTGCTCGGTATGGTGGGATTATGTGGCCACGTAGGCCAATACATTTTCGGTAACTCACCTCTAGTGAAGTCATGTAGACTACTACTAGGCTTTCGCCCGGTGGGCTCATGCGTCAAGATGGCGGTTCGGTACTTGGTGTGAACACACGAGCGTACAGGTAGTTACCGGGACAATGATGCCATTTAGGCTAATGTCATCTCGCGGCCAAATAGGCTTGTGCGAACCTGCTTAACTACTCTTGCAGTGTGCTTGTACGAGTCACTTGACAATATGCATGGGTGAACTCATCGAGGGTGCGTTCATTCTATAATCTAGCCGAGGTTTGTGACACTTCTGGATTCCCCATACACGGGTATGGGTTTTGGCATACTTGTTTGTTGATATACTTGTGTATTTGTATAAGATGAGTCCAATGGTGGATGAATCACTTGTTTACTCCGTACTTGTACCGGTTGTGAGATTAAACCCCGAACCAATGGTGGATTCGGTCTTGATGCATGTACCCTATAGATCCGAGTGGACAAATAGGATAGGCGGACTCACTGAGATTTAGTAATCTCATCCCATTCCAATTCTATCTTTTTCAGGTGGTTCAAGGCAAGATCGGGGCAAAGGCAAGGCGGATTAGTCCTTTGGCGTTGTTGCTAGACCTTATCTTTTATTCGCATTTTATGCTTTTGTAGTACCTTGTTGGATATTGTACTATTTTGGATGTATTATCATTTTGGCCATGATACATTCGGCTTTTGTACTTCGTGCTTGTGATGTTCTTACTATCTTTCCGTTGCGATATTATGTAATCGTTGTCTTTATGGAACCATCTTTAATACTTTACGCATATTATTCTAGACAAATATGTGTGGGGTGTTACAATCCAAGTTTTTTGAGAATGGATAGAAATTTCAGAATTTACATATAATAGTCTACGTTTTTGGAGAAGGGAATGAAATTCCATAAATTGCATATGATAGTCCATGTTTTTTGAAAAGGGAAAGAAATTTGTAGATATTGCATATGATAGTCCACATTTTTTTAGAAGGGAAAGAAATCCTACAAATTATATATGATAATCCACGTTTTTGGAGAAGGGAAAGAAATTCTAGAAATTGGATACGATAGACCACATTTTTGGAAACGGGAAAGAAATTCTAGAAATTGCTTATGATAGTCCACTTTTTTTAGAAGGAAACGAAATTTGCAGAAATTGCATATGCTAGACCATGTTTTTGGAGAAGGCAAAAAATTTCAGAAATTGCATATGATAGTCCATGTATTTGAAGAAAGGAAAAAGATTGCTGATATTGTATACGAGAGTCCACCTTTTCTGAGAAGGGAAATAAATTGCAAAATTTACATATGATAGTCCACGTTTTTAGAGAAGGGAAAGAAATTCCAGAAATTACATATAATAGTCCATGTTTTTTTTAGAGGTAAAAGAAATTTCATAAATTGCATATGATAATCCACGTTTTTTGGAGAAGGGAAAGAAATTGCAGAAATTCAATATGATAGTCCACGTTTATGGAGAAGGGAAAGAAGTTTCAGAAATTGCATATGATAGACCATTTTTTTCGAAAAGGGAAGGAAATTCCATAAATTGCTTATGATAGTCCACGTTTATGGAAAAGGGAAAGAAATTTGTAGAAATTGCATATGATAGACCACGTTTTTCGAAGAAGGGAAAGAAATTCCAAAAATTACATATGATAGTCCACGTTTTTGGAGAAGGGATAAAAGTTTCAGAAATTACATATAATAGTCCATTTTTTTTAGAAACGAAAGAAATTTGTAGAAATTGCATATGCTAGACCATGTTTTTGGAGAAGGGAAAAAAATTTCAGAAATTGCATATGATAGTCTATGTTTTTGAAGAAAGGAAAAAGATTGCTGAAATTGTATATGAGAGTCCACATTTTCTGAGAAGGAAACTAAATTCCAAAAATTACATATGATAGTCCACGTTTTTAGAGAAGGGAAAGAAATTCCCAAAATTACATATAATAGTCCACGTTTTTGGAGAAGGGAAATAAATTTCATAAATTGCATATGATAGTCCACGTTTTTTAAGAAGGGAAAGAAATTTGTAGAAATTGAATATGATAGTCCACGTTTTTGTAGAAGGAATAGAAGCTTCAGAAGTTACATATAATAGTCCATGTTTTTTGAGAAACGAAAGAAATTTGCAGAAATTGCATATGTTAGACCATGTTTTTGGAGAAGGGAAAAAAATTCCAGATATTGCATATGATAGTCCATGTTTTTGAAAAAAGATAAAAGATTGCTGAAATTGTATATGAGAGTCCACGTTTTCTGAGAAGGAAAATAAATTCCAAAAGTTACATATGATAGTCCACGTTTTAAGAGAAGGGAAAGAAATTCCCAAAATTACATATAATAGTCCAAGTTTTTGGAGAAGGGAAAGAAATTTCATAAATTGCATATGAAAGTCCACGTTTTTTGAGAAGGGAAAGAAATTTATAGAAATTGAATATGATAGACCCTGCTTTTGGAGAAGGGAAAGAAATTTCAGAAATTGCATATGATAGACCATTTTTTCGAAAAGGGAAGGAAATTCTATAAAATGCATATGATAGTCCTCATTTTTGGAGAAGGGAAAGATATTTGTAGAAATTGCATACGATAGACCACGTTTTTCAAAGAAGGGAAAGAAATTCCAATAATTACATATGATTATCCACGTTTTTGGAGAAGGGATAGAAATTTCAGAAATTACATATAATAGTCTACGTTTTTGGAGAAGGGAATGAAATTCCATAAATTGCATATGATAGTACAAGTTTTTTGAGAAGGGAAAGAAATTTGTAGATATTGCATATGATAGTCCATGTTTTTTTAGAAGGGAAAGAAATCCTACAAATTATATATGATAATCCACGTTTTTGGAGAAGGGAAAGAAATTCTAGAAATTGGATACGATACACCACATTTTTGGAAACGCAAAGAATTTCTAGAAATTGCTTATGATAGTCCACGTTTTTTGAGAAGGAAAAGAAATTTGCAAAAATTGCATATGCTAGACCATGTTTTTGGAGAAGGGAAAAAATTTAAGAAATTGCATATGATAGTCCATGTATTTGAAGAAAGGAAAAAGCTTGCTGATATTGTATGCGAGAGTCCACCTTTTCTGAGAAGGGAAATAAATTCCAAAAATTACATATGATTGTCCACATTTTTTGAGAAGGGAAAGAAATTTGTAGAAATTACATATAATAGTCCACGTTTTTTGAGTAGTAAAAGAAATTTATAAATTGCATATGATAATCCACGTTTTTTGGAGAAGGGAAAGAAATTCCAGAAATTGCATATGATAGTCCACGTTTTTGGAGAAGTGAAAGAAATTTAGAAATTGCATATGATAGACCATTTTTTCGAAAAGGGAAGGAAATTCCATAAATTTCTTATGATAGTCCACGTTTATGGAAAAGGGAAAGAAATTTGTAGAAATTGCATATGATAGACCACGTTTTTCGAAGAAGGGAAAGAAATTCCAAAAATTACATATGATAGTCCACGTTTTTGTAGAAGGAATAGAAGATTCAGAAATTACATATAATAGTCCATGTTTTTTGAGAAACGAAAGAAATTTGAGGAAATTGCGTATGCTAGACCATGTTTTTGGAGAAGGGAAAAAATTTCCAGAAATTGCATATGATAGTCCATGTTTTTGAAGAAAGATAAAAGATTGCTGAAATTGTATATGAGAGTCCATGTTTTCTGAGAAGGAAAATAAATTCCAAAAATTACATATGATAGTCCACGTTTTAAGAGAACGGAAAGAAATTCCAAAAATTACATATAATAGTCCACGTTTTTGGAGAAGGGAAAGAAATTTCATAAATTGCATATGAAAGTCCACGTTTTTTGAGAAGGGAAAGAAATTTGTAGAAATTGAAAATGATAGACCTTGTTTTTCGAGAAGGGAAAGAAATTCCCAAAATTACATATAATAGTACACGTTTTCGGAGAAGGGAATGTAATTTCATAAATTGCATATGATAGTCCACGTTTTTTGAGAAGGGAAAGAAATTTGTAGAAATTGAATATGATAGACCCTGCTTTTGGAGAAGGGAAAGAAATTTCAGAAATTGCATATGATAGATCATTTTTTCGAAAAGAGAAGGAAATTCTATAAAATGCATATAATAGTCCTCGTTTTTGGAGAAGGGAAAGATATTTGTAGAAATTGCATACGATAGACCACATTTTTCAAAGAAGGGAAAGAAATTCCAATAATTACATATGATTATCCACGTTTTTGGAGAAGGGATAGAAATTTCAGAAATTACATATAATAGTCTACGTTTTTGGAGAAGGGAATGAAATTCCATAAATTGCATATGAAAGTACAAGTTTTTTGAGAAGGGAAAGAAATTTGTAGATATTGCATATGATAGTCCACGTTTTTTTAGAAGGGAAAGAAATCCTACAAATTATATATGATAATCCACGTTTTTGGAGAAGGGAAAGAAATTCTAGAAATTGGATACGATAGACCACATTTTTGGAAACGGAAAGAAATTCAAGAAATTTCTGATGAGAGTCCACGTTTTTTGAGAAGGAAAAGAAATTTGCAAAAATTGCATATGCTAGACCATGTTTTTGGAGAAGGCAAAAAATTTCAGAAATTGCATATGATAGTCCATGTATTTGAAGAAAGGAAAAAGATTGCTGATATTGTATACGAGAGTCCACCTTTTCTGAGAAGGGAAATAAATTGCAAAATTTACATATGATAGTCCACGTTTTTAGAGAAGGGAAAGAAATTCCAGAAATTACATATAATAGTCCATGTTTTTTTAGAGGTAAAAGAAATTTCATAAATTGCATATGATAATCCACGTTTTTTGGAGAAGGGAAAGAAATTGCAGAAATTCAATATGATAGTCCACGTTTATGGAGAAGGGAAAGAAGTTTCAGAAATTGCATATGATAGACCATTTTTTTCGAAAAGGGAAGGAAATTCCATAAATTGCTTATGATAGTCCACGTTTATGGAAAAGGGAAAGAAATTTGTAGAAATTGCATATGATAGACCACGTTTTTCGAAGAAGGGAAAGAAATTCCAAAAATTACATATGATAGTCCACGTTTTTGGAGAAGGGATAAAAGTTTCAGAAATTACATATAATAGTCCATTTTTTTTAGAAACGAAAGAAATTTGCAGAAATTGCATATGCTAGACCATGTTTTTGGAGAAGGGAAAAAAATTTCAGAAATTGCATATGATAGTCTATGTTTTTGAAGAAAGGAAAAAGATTGCTGAAATTGTATATGAGAGTCCACATTTTCTGAGAAGGAAAATAAATTCCAAAAATTACATATGATAGTCCACGTTTTTAGAGAAGGGAAAGAAATTCCCAAAATTACATATAATAGTCCACGTTTTTGGAGAAGGGAAATAAATTTCATAAATTGCATATGATAGTCCACGTTTTTTATGAAGGGAAAGAAATTTGTAGAAATTGAATATGATAGACCCTGTTTTTGGAGAAGGGAAACAAATTTCAGAAATTGCATATGATAGACCATTTTTTCGAAAAGGGAAAGAAATTCTATAAATTGCATATGATAGTCCTCGTTTTTGGAGAAGGGAAAGATATTTGTAGAAATTGCATACGATAGACCACGTTTTTCGAAGAAGGGAAAGAAATTCCAAAAATTACATATGACTATCCACGTTTTTGGAGAAGGGATAGAAATTTCAGAAATTACATATAATAGTCTACGTTTTTGGATAAGGGAATGAAATTCCATAAATTGCATATGATAGTCCATGTTTTTGGAGAAGGGAAAGAAATTTCAAAAATTGCATATGATAGACCATTTTTTCGAAAAGGGAAGGAAATTCCATAAATTGCTTACGATAGTCCATGTTTATGGAAAAGGGAAAGAAATTTGTAGAAATTGCATATGATAGACCACGTTTTTCGAAGAAGGGAAAGAAATTCCAAAAATTACATATGATAGTCCACGTTTTTGTAGAAGGAATAGAAGCTTCAGAAGTTACATATAATAGTCCATGTTTTTTGAGAAACGAAAGAAATTTGCAGAAATTGCATATGTTAGACCATGTTTTTGGAGAAGGGAAAAAAATTCCAGATATTGCATATGATAGTCCATGTTTTTGAAAAAAGATAAAAGATTGCTGAAATTGTATATGAGAGTCCACGTTTTCTGAGAAGGAAAATAAATTCCAAAAGTTACATATGATAGTCCACGTTTTAAGAGAAGGGAAAGAAATTCCCAAAATTACATATAATAGTCCAAGTTTTTGGAGAAGGGAAAGAAATTTCATAAATTGCATATGAAAGTCCACGTTTTTTGAGAAGGGAAAGAAATTTATAGAAATTGAATATGATAGACCCTGCTTTTGGAGAAGGGAAAGAAATTTCAGAAATTGCATATGATAGATCATTTTTTCGAAAAGGGAAGGAAATTCTATAAAATGCATATGATAGTCCTCATTTTTGGAGAAGGGAAAGATATTTGTAGAAATTGCATACGATAGACCACGTTTTTCAAAGAAGGGAAAGAAATTCCAATAATTACATATGATTATCCACGTTTTTGGAGAAGGGATAGAAATTTCAGAAATTACATATAATAGTCTACGTTTTTGGAGAAGGGAATGAAATTCCATAAATTGCATATGATAGTACAAGTTTTTTGAGAAGGGAAAGAAATTTGTAGATATTGCATATGATAGTCCATGTTTTTTTAGAAGGGAAAGAAATCCTACAAATTATATATGATAATCCACGTTTTTGGAGAAGGGAAAGAAATTCTAGAAATTGGATACGATACACCACATTTTTGGAAACGCAAAGAATTTCTAGAAATTGCTTATGATAGTCCACGTTTTTTGAGAAGGAAAAGAAATTTGCAAAAATTGCATATGCTAGACCATGTTTTTGGAGAAGGGAAAAAATTTAAGAAATTGCATATGATAGTCCATGTATTTGAAGAAAGGAAAAAGCTTGCTGATATTGTATGCGAGAGTCCACCTTTTCTGAGAAGGGAAATAAATTCCAAAAATTACATATGATTGTCCACATTTTTTGAGAAGGGAAAGAAATTTGTAGAAATTACATATAATAGTCCACGTTTTTTGAGTAGTAAAAGAAATTTATAAATTGCATATGATAATCCACGTTTTTTGGAGAAGGGAAAGAAATTCCAGAAATTGCATATGATAGTCCACGTTTTTGGAGAAGTGAAAGAAATTTAGAAATTGCATATGATAGACCATTTTTTCGAAAAGGGAAGGAAATTCCATAAATTTCTTATGATAGTCCACGTTTATGGAAAAGGGAAAGAAATTTGTAGAAATTGCATATGATAGACCACGTTTTTCGAAGAAGGGAAAGAAATTCCAAAAATTACATATGATAGTCCACGTTTTTGTAGAAGGAATAGAAGATTCAGAAATTACATATAATAGTCCATGTTTTTTGAGAAACGAAAGAAATTTGCAGAAATTGCATATGCTAGACCATGTTTTTGGAGAAGGGAAAAAATTTCCAGAAATTGCATATGATAGTCCATGTTTTTGAAGAAAGATAAAAGATTGCTGAAATTGTATATGAGAGTCCATGTTTTCTGAGAAGGAAAATAAATTCCAAAAATTACATATGATAGTCCACGTTTTAAGAGAACGGAAAGAAATTCCAAAAATTACATATAATAGTCCACGTTTTTGGAGAAGGGAAAGAAATTTCATAAATTGCATATGAAAGTCCACGTTTTTTGAGAAGGGAAAGAAATTTGTAGAAATTGAAAATGATAGACCTTGTTTTTCGAGAAGGGAAAGAAATTCCCAAAATTACATATAATAGTACACGTTTTCGGAGAAGGGAATGTAATTTCATAAATTGCATATGATAGTCCACGTTTTTTGAGAAGGGAAAGAAATTTGTAGAAATTGAATATGATAGACCCTGCTTTTGGAGAAGGGAAGAAATTTCAGAAATTGCATATGATAGATCATTTTTTCGAAAAGAGAAGGAAATTCTATAAAATGCATATAATAGTCCTCGTTTTTGGAGAAGGGAAAGATATTTGTAGAAATTGCATACGATAGACCACATTTTTCAAAGAAGGGAAAGAAATTCCAATAATTACATATGATTATCCACGTTTTTGGAGAAGGGATAGAAATTTCAGAAATTACATATAATAGTCTACGTTTTTGGAGAAGGGAATGAAATTCCATAAATTGCATATGAAAGTACAAGTTTTTTGAGAAGGGAAAGAAATTTGTAGATATTGCATATGATAGTCCACGTTTTTTTAGAAGGGAAAGAAATCCTACAAATTATATATGATAATCCACGTTTTTGGAGAAGGGAAAGAAATTCTAGAAATTGGATACGATAGACCACATTTTTGGAAACGGAAAGAAATTCTAGAAATTTCTGATGAGAGTCCACGTTTTTTGAGAAGGAAAAGAAATTTGCAAAAATTGCATATGCTAGACCATGTTTTGGGAGAAGGGAAAAAATTTCAGAAATTGCATATGATAGTCCATGTATTTGAAGAAAGGAAAAAGATTGCTGATATTGTATGCGAGAGTCCACCTTTTCTGAGAAGGGAAATAAACTCCAAAAATTACATATGATAGTCCACGTTTTTAGAGAAGGGAAAGAAATTCCAGAAATTACATATAATAGTCCACGTTTTTTGAGAAGTAAAAGAAATTTATAAATTGCATATGATAATCCACGTTTTTTGGAGAAGGGAAAGAAATTCTAGAAATTGCATATGATAGTCCACGTTTTTTTAGAAGGGAAAGAAATTTCAGAAATTGCATATGATAGACCATTTTTTTCGAAAAGGGAAGGAAATTCCATAAATTGCTTATGATAGTCCACGTTTATGGAGAAGGGAAAGAAATTTGTAGAAATTGCATATGATAGACCATGTTTTTCGAAGAAGGGAAAGAAATTCCAAAAATTACATATGATAGTCCATGTTTTAAGAGAAGGGATAGAAGTTTCAGAAATTACATATAATAGTCCATGTTTTTTGAGAAAGGAAAGAAATTTATAGAAATTGCATATGCCAGACCATGTTTTTGGAGAAGGGAAAAAAATCCAGAAATTGCATATGATAGTCCATGTTTTTGAAGAAAGGAAAAAGATTGCTGAAATTGTGTATGAGAGTCCACGTTTTCTGAGAAGGGAAATAAATTCCAAAAATTACATATGATAGTCCATGTTTTTAGATAAGGGAAAGAAATTCCCAAAATTACATATAATAGTCCATGTTTTTGGCGAAGGGAAAGAAATCTACAATCAAATAGCACAAAACAAGAATGCCCATTAATGAAACACGTACCCGCAATCAAAGAGTTATTACCCTTGGTCTTCTTAGCATCCAAGGTATACACTCGACCAGTACCCCTTCCTTGCACTTGGTTCCTATTCTGAGGACAATTCCTAGCCATATGTCCTTCTTGCTGACAATGAAAGCACTCCACCCCTTCAAAGCTACACCTTCCAATGTGATTCCTACCACAAACATGACACACCGGAGGTGCACTAGACTGAGAACCTTGCACTTTCTTTCCTTTGAAAGCTTGTGACCTAGGCCGAATTTGTTGGCTTGGCCTTCCTCTCTCATTTTGATTCTTCTTCTTCAAATCTTCCTCAGTTTGAACTTTCTTCAAACTGGTTTCAGCCACATAACATTGTCGCAACAATTCCGTAAACGTGGTGAACTCTCTCTGTGACACACTATGTGAAATATCAGCCCTTAAACCAAACAGAAACTGGTCCACCTTCCAACTCTCATCAGGAGCATACGTGGCCTGCCTAGAGTAAGCAGCCAAAATTTCAAACTTCTCAGCATAAGTAGCCACTGACATATTTTCCTGCCTTAACTGTTGGAACTCCAATTCCTTTTTAGTCCTCAGCGAACTAGGGAAATATTTCTCCATAAAAGTGGTCTTGAAATTTTCCCATTCCTTAGGTACCTCCTGAGTAGTCATCAAAGCAGAAGCACCCTTCCACCATCTCGTAGTTGGACCCTTCACCGAATGAGAAACAAACACCACCTTGTTCTCTTCACTAAAATGCACGATCTCAAAGATTCCCTCCACATTGGCCACCCACTCATGCGCTCTTATAGGATCTAATCCGCCATAAAATTCTGGAGGATTCATGCGAATGAAATCCCTATAAGTCCCACCTGCAGCTTTGGGTACAACCACGGGAACATTATGACCGCCATTCATCTGTTGCATCATCTGCAGCATGAACTAATTATGCTGCTGTTGCATCTGTTGCATAAACTGGGGCCATGGAACATTCGCACCGCCATCCGGTGGATTCACTTGTGGAGGCCGTGTGGGGGGTCGACCACGAGTCCTGCGTCCGTCCACCATGTTCCTGTAGGTCATCAAAATGGGATTAAGTTGATCAGGCTCAATACCATAGTCATAACACAACAAAATTCATGGGAACACAACACATCTTGGACAGAAAGAAGCACTTATAATATCTCATGGCTAGGTCGAGGATACGACCTGCTCTGATACCAACTGTAACACCCATATATAAATACATACATCAAAGCATATATGTATACATGAATCCAAGTATTTGGTACTGAAATACTTATAAGTTCCTAGTCAACACATTATACATATTAATGCCCTAACACAAAAGTTCTACCAAATGGCATAATACATACAAGATGTTCAAAACAAAATACTAAGAACTAGATCAAACAGTGATCCCAAAAGAATTCCACAACGGAAGCTTCGCCATATCCAAAAGAACATAAGGTATAAGGAAATCAAACTGCTTTCTCCTTACCCTTCGCGAAACCTGTAGTACCTGAAATCAATATATAATGGGGTGAGATAAAATAATCTCAGTGAGTTCCCTATCTTATGGATCCTCTCGGCTCTACAAGGTTCTAACCTATCAAATCTCAAGTCATAACAAAGGATCTAGACCTTGAGTTCACATACTAACATTATATGGAAACATATTTAGAGTTCAACAACTCAACACAGTATCACCAAATCGGAAACTGATACCAAGGTATCCCTCTATTCCCGTCCCCTTCTACGTCTAGAAGGTGGCACGAGTCATGGATCCATTGGGAAATCTTGACATACGAAATGGATTCGGACTCATGGGCCTTTCCCCATGAATCGTCACTTCACATGGCCTGTTAACCATTGCAAGTCTCTACCCTGTTAGGTTCCATTCGTACACAAATCAAACCTGCCAAGATTACTTGTGCCATTACTGCACACGAATGCCTGTTAGCATTAAAAGAAAAAAACAAATACATAACGATTCCATAAATACATTATATAGTGGTGATTGCACATACCAATCACTAGGCCTGTTAGCCCTTTTCACTAGGCCTGTTAGCCTTTCATCGCAAGATTCAACACACTTATGTTCCATATAGTGTCTCATCTTAGGTATTCTTTGTTAAGTTACATATACCTAACAAATCCTAGTTTTCCTCACTTATCATTCTATTCATTTAACAAATGAAGTTATTCAAACCTCTTTGATATATACATATATAACAAAGGCATACCAATCCACCTGCAATAGGACTCAACCAAACAATTATCATCATTGTCTGTAAACAATGGCAATTTATCAAAATTATAAGGTAACCACTCATCATACTAAAAGTATATCATTCACATATTTCCGAACGATAAAACAACTCAAGGAATCAAACGAATTCCCAATTCCCGATTAAATAATTTCCCCTTTGATCCCAAAACTTACACTACTAGAAGGTACATGCTTCTAGCTCCATACCGCTTCGAACGGTGACCAAAATAGAGTTATGGTTCAAAAGTTATGGTCGAAACAGTTTTATCTCATTGAACTAAAATTTTGGTTAAGAAAGGTTCAGTTCGTGCCGCGCAACAGCTTGGTCGCGCCGCGAACCTCTGGCAGTAACTATCCTTTCCAATTTCCATAGTGTTCGCGCCGTGAACCCTTGTACGCGCCGCGTACTGTTGGCAGAAACTAAACCTCTTAAATATCTGCATAGTTCGCGCCGCGAACCCCTGTTCGCGCCGCGACGCGCGCGAAATCTGAGTTCTCAGCTCTGTTCCATATATATTTCCCATGGCTCAATCCAACCAAATCCACCCCAAACTTGTTCCAATCATACAGATGCATAGAACAACATATATATGGTATATTTGTGGTTTACAAACACTTATTCATGAACATTGATGATTTTTGTTCAAAACCTAGGTTTCTATAAACCCCAAAATCCAAACTAAGATTTCTCATCCATAATCAAATCTATAGGTTTCTAACTAGAACCCACCTCGATTACGATTCGTTGATGAAGAAGATGAGTCGATTCGGCGGAGAAATGATGAAGATCCAAGCTTTTCCCCTTCACAAGCTTTTCTTCCTCTTCTCCTCCTTCTCTCTACTTTATCTCTCTATCTTTCTCTTCTAGATTGAAATTGTGAGGAAATAGAATGAAAAAAGATATAAGTAAAGTATCATTAAGTCAGCACCGTTAACTTAAGCGTCCAAAATGCCTCTAATGCCCCAATTAATAAAACCTCAGTGTCGGCTAATAACATTAGAGCATTTTATTAAATACGGGGTATTACATCCTCCCCCTCTTAAATAGAAATTCGTCCTCGAATTTAAGAATTACCTGAAAAGGTGAGGGTAAGCATCCCGCATTTCCGATTCAAGCTCCCATGTAGCATCTCCCGGATGCGTCACATCCCACTGAACCTTAACAAGAGGAATTTCCTTGTTTCTCAACACTTTAGTCTCCCTTCCCACGATGCGGCTCGGTAAGGGTTCAAAAATCAAATCCGATTCTATCTCAACTGCGTTTGGTAACACTGGCTGAAGAGGATCGGGAATAAACTTCCGAAGTTGAGACACGTGAAAAACATCATGCATTTCTGATAGAGAAGGTGGTAAAGCTAAAAGGTAAGCTACTTCACCAATCCTTTCTAGAATCTCATACGGTCCCACGTATCTCGGACTTAACTTCCTCGACTTAAACGGTCCTTTCAACCTCAATCTCGGAGTAACCTTCAAGAATACATGGTCACCTTCCACAAACTCCAAAGGCCTCCTACGGTTATCCGCATAACTCTTCTGACGATCCTATGCTTGCTTAACCTTATCACGAATCATTCTAATCTTGTCCGTGGTCTCTTGAATAATTTCAGGTCCCAAAATTCTATCATCACCAACACAACGGTGTCCTACATTTCCTCCCATACAATGCTTCATAAGGTGCCATACCAATACTCGCGTGATAACTGTTATTATACGCAAATTCAATCAATGGTAAAAGCTCCTTCCAATTTCCTCTACTTTCAAGCATACAAGCCCTTAACATATCCTCTAAGGTTTGTTTCGTTCGCTCCGTTTGACCGTCCGTTTGTGGGTGATTCGACGTGCTCAAACACGACCTAGATCCCATAGCTTGTTCGAAGGCTCCCCAAAACCTTGAAGTGAACTTTGGATCTCTATCGGACACAATACTAAAGGGTACACCATGCAACTTCACAATTTCTGCAATAAATAACCGTGCAATGACTTGCCTTGTAAGTAGTCTTCACGGCTAAGAAATGTGCAGATTTTGTCAATCGATCTACAATCACCCAAATAGAATCGTATCCACTTTGAGTACGAGGTAATCCAACCGCAAAATCCATTGAAATACTATCCCACTTCCATATTGGAATCTCTAGTGGTTGTAACAATCCACCTGGCCTTTGATGTTCAATCTTTACTTGTTGGCACACCGCACACTCCGATATGTACACCGCGACATCTCTTTTCATTCCAGACCACCAATAATCTCTTTTCAAATCTTGATACATTTTTGAAGAACCAGGATGTATAGTGAAAGCACCCTTGTGGGCCTCATCCAAAATCCTTCTTTTCAACAACGCATCGTCCAGAACACAAATCCTCTGATTAAACATAATCATTCCTTCCGTAGCTCGTGTAAACCCTGGTTGAACCAACACCTCTCGTAACTTAGCATCTGACACTTGTGCTTGTTGAATGTCATTTCTCAAAATGGAATTTACATTCAAGTTCCCCATCAACACTCCATTTTGGGTCCAAACAAATTGAAGGTTAAGATCTCTAAATCTTTCCAATAATGCATATTCCAACATCATCAATTCGGCCCTCTTTAACACCTTCCGACTCAATGCATCTGCCACTTTATTTGCTTTGCCTGGATGATACTTCAAGTCAAAATCATAATCCTTCAAGTATTCCATCCACCGCCTCTGACGCATGTTCAACTCCTTCTGATCGAATAGGTACTTTAAACTCTTGTGGTCACTGAACATTTCAAAATGAACTCCATACAAGTAATGACGCCACACCTTTAGGGTAAAAACAACCGCAGCCAATTCCAAATCATGAGTTGGATAATTCTCTTCATGAACCTTTAACTGTCGAGATGTGTATGCTACCACCTGACCATCCTGCATCAATACACCTCTTAATCCTTTCTTGGAAACATCGCAAAATACCTCATAGGACTTATTTGGATCAGGAACGATTAAAACAGAAGCAGTCGTCAATCTTTCCTTCAAGCCCATGAAACTTTGTTCACACCCCGAATCCCAATCATAAGGACACTCCTTTCGGGTAAGTCTAGTCATTGGTAGAGCCAATTGAGAAAACCCTTTAATAAATCTTCTGTAGTAGTCGGCTAAGCCCAAGAAACTTCGGACTTCTGAGACATTATTCGATCTCTCCCAATTAATTACCGCTTCAATTTTTTACGGGTCCATTGCCACACTTCCTTGAGATATGACATAACCAAGAAATTTTACCTCCGTCATCCAAAACTCACACTTGCTCAACTTAGCAAACAATTGTTTTTCTAGCAATACCGACAGAACAATCCTCAGATGTTCTTCGTGTTCTTGTGGAGTACGAGAATAGATAAGAATGTCATCAATAAAGACTACCACAAATTGATCTAAGTAAGGCTGGAATATCCTATTCATATAATCCATGAAAATAGCTGAGCATTCGTCACACCGAAAGGCATTACCAAGAATTCATAATGACCATAACGGGTTCTAAAGGCAATCTTTGGCACATCTGAGCTCTTCACACGGATTTGGTTATAACCCGACCGCAAATCAATCTTCGAGAACACGCAGGCTCCTTTCAATTGATCTAATAGTTTGTTTATCCTTGGTAAAGGGTATTTGTTCTTGATGGTGGCTTTATTCAACTGACGGTAATCAATACATAGTCTCATCCCACCATCTTTCTTATTTACTAACAACACTGGAGCTCCCCACGGCGAGACACTAGGTCGCACAAAGTGTTTAGCCATCAGCTCCTCCAATTGCCCCTTCAATTCTCTCAATTCAAGCGGTGCCATCCGATACGGAGAAACGGATATAGGAGTCGTTCTTGGTATCAGGTCAATAGAGAATTCCACTTCCCTTTCTGGAGGAAGAGAAGTGACATCCTCGGGAAAAACATCAGGAAATTCACTAACAACAGCAATTTGTGAAACCTCTAACTTGTCACCTGTCTCCTCAGTAAGAACCAACAGGACAGACTTTTCTTTCTCAAACAAGAAATTAATCATGCCTACCATACCTTCCAGAATAGTAGTCAAAACATCTTTCGGAGTAGCTTCTTCAGATGGAATAATGATTAATTTCTCTTCACTCCCAATGAATACCGAATTAGTAGAAATCCAATCCATTCCCAAAACAACATCTACTTTCTTAAGTGGCAAACAAATAAGATCAATCTGGAAATTTCTACCACCCACGGATAAGACACAATTCTCACACACCAACGGTGTCTCGACCATCTCATCCATAGAAGTAGTAACCGCCATAGGAGGAAACAAGGAAGTAGCTTGCAACCCAAGTCGCTTCATACATTGTAATGACACAAAAGAGTGTGTTGCTCCACAATCAAATAGCACAAAACAAGATTGCCCATTAATGAAACACGTACCCGCAATCAAAGAGTTATCACCCTTGGTCTTCTTAGCATCCAAGGTATACACTCGACCAGTACCCCTTCCTTGCACTTGGTTCCTATTCTAAGGACAATTGCTAGCCATATGCCCTTCTTGCTGACAGTGAAAGCACTTCACCCCTTCAAAGCTACACCTTCCAATGTGATTCTTACCACAAACACGACACACCGGAGGTGCACTAGACCGAGAACCTTGCACTTGCTTTCCTTTAAAAGCTTGTGACCTAGGCCGAATTTGTTGGCTTGGCCTTGCACTTGCATAGAATAACATATATATGGTATATTTGTGGTTTTCAAACACTTATTCATGAACATTGATGATTTTTGTTCAAAACC
Organism: Vicia villosa; assembly: GCF_029867415.1. Taxonomy (NCBI): domain Eukaryota; kingdom Viridiplantae; phylum Streptophyta; class Magnoliopsida; order Fabales; family Fabaceae; genus Vicia; species Vicia villosa. Next base: position 1,489,809 of record NC_081183.1, read on the forward strand.
TAGGTTTCTATAAACCCCAAAATCCAAACTAAGATTTCTCATCCATAATCAAATCTATAAGTTTCTAACTAGAACCCACCTCGATTACGATTCGTTGATGAAGAAGATGAGTCGATTCGGCGGAGAAATGATGAAGATCCAAGCTTTTCCTCTTCACAAGCTTTTCTTCCTCTTCTCCTCCTTCTCTCTACTTTATCTCTCTATCTTTCTCTTCTAGATTGAAATTGTGAGGATATAGAATGAAAAAACATATAAGTAAAGTATCATTAAGTCAGCACGGTTAACTTAAGCGTCCAAAATGCCTCTAATGCCCCAATTAATAAAACCTCAGTGTCAGCTAATAACATTAGAGCATTTTATTAAATACGGGGTATTACAGTAGAAATTGTGTATGATAGACCACATTTTTGGAGAAGGGAAAGAAATTCTAGAAATTGCATATGATAGTTTACATTTTTGAAGAACGGAAAGATATTTCTGGAAACTGCATATGATATACCACGTTTATGGAAACGGGAAAGAAATTCTAAAAATTGCATATGATAATCCACGTTTTTTGAGAAGGGAAAGAAATTTGAAGAAATTGCATATGATAGACCACGTTTTTTAAGAAAGGAAATAAATTCCTAAAATTGTATATGATAGTCCACATTTTTGAAGAAGGGAAAAAATTCCAGAAATTGCATATGATAGTCCTCATAATTGGAGAAGCGAAGGTAATTCCAAAAATAACATATTATAGTTCATGTTTCTGAATAAATGAAAAAATTTTCTGAAATTGTATATGATAGTCCACCTTTTCTGAGATGGGAAATAAATTCCACAAATAGCATATGATAGTCCATGTTTTTAGAGAAGGGAAAGAAATTCCAAAAATTACATATAATAGTGCACGTTTTTGGAGAAAGGAAAGAAGTTTCAGAAATTCCATATGATTGACCATATTCTTTGGAAAAGGGAACAAAATTCTAGAAATTGCATATGATATTCCACGTTTTTGGACAAGGGAAAGAAACTTGCAGAAATTTGCATATGATAGACCACGTTTTTGGAGAAGGGGAACAACTCTAGAAATTGCATAGTATAGTACATTTTTTTGGAGAAGGGAAAGAAATTTGTAGAAATTGCATATGATAGACCGCGTTTTTAAGAAGGGAAAGAAATCATAAAAATTGTATATGATAGTCCACGTTTTTGGAGAAGGGAAAGAAATTTGGAGAAATTGCATATGATAGAACATGTTTTTAGGAGAAGGAAAAGAAGTTATAGAAATTGCATTTAATAGTCCTCGTTATTGGAAAAGGGATAGCAATTCCTGAAATTGCATATGATAGTCCATGTTTTTTAAGAAGGGAAAGAAATTTGCAGAAATTGCATATGCTAGACCACGTTTTTTAAGAAGGGAAAGAAATTCCAGAAATTGCATATGATAGTCCATGTTTTTACATAAATGAAACAAGTTCCTGAAATTGTATATGATAGTCCACGTTTTTGAAGAAAGGAAAACAATTCCAGAATTGTATATGATAGTCCACTTTTTTGGAGAAGGGGAATAAATTTCATAAATTGCATATGACAGTCCTCGTTATTGGAGAAAGGAAAGGAATTCCTGAAATTACATATGATAGTCTACGTTTTTTTAGAAGGGAAAGAAATTTGCAGCTATTGCATATGCTATAACACGTTCTTGGAGAAGGGATAGAAATTCCATAAATTTATATCATAGTCCATGTTTATAGAGAAGGGAAAGAAGTTCCAGGAATTACATATAATAGTCCACGTTTTTGAGAAGGAATAGAAATTTGCATTATTTGCATACGATAGACCATCTTTTTGAAGAAAGGAGAGAAATTCCTGAAATTGTATATGATAGTCCACGTTTCTGGAGAAGGGAAATAAATTCCATAAATTGAATATAATAGTCCATGGTTTTAGAGAAGAGAATGAAATTCCAGAAATTGTATATGATAGTCAAAGTTTTTGGATAAGGGAAAGAAATTTCAGAAATTGCATATGATAAACCATACTTTTTGGAAAAGGGAAACATATTTTTAGAAATTGCATATGATAATTCATGTTTTTGGAAAACGAAAATAAACTCTAGAAATTGCATTTGATAGTCCACGTTTTTGGAGAAGGGAAAGAAATTTGAAGAAGTTGCATATGATAGACCGCGTTTTTGGAGAAGGGAAAGAAATTCCTGAAATTGCATATGATATTCCAAGTTTTTGGAGTAGGGGGAAAATTCCAAAAACTGAATATGATAGTCCTCGTTTTTGGAGAAGGGAAAGGAATTCCTGAAATAGCATATGATAGTCCACATTTTCTGAGAAGGGGAAATAAATTCCAGAAATCGCATATGATTGTCCATGTTTTTAAAGATGGGAAAGAAATTCCATAAATTGCATATGAAACTCCACGATTTTAAAGAAGGGAAAGAAATTTCAGAAATTGCATATGATAGACCATATTTTTTGTTAAAGGGAAAGAAATTCCAAAAATTGCATATGATAGTCCACGTTTTTGGATAAGGGAAAGAAAATTGTAGAAATTACATATGATAGTCCACATTTTTTGAGAAGGGAAAGAAATTCTTGAAATTGCATATGATAGTTGACGTTTTTAGAGAAGGGAAAGATATTTTTTGAAATTGCATATGATAGACCACGTTTTTGGAAACGGGAAAGGAATTCGTGAAATAGCATATGATAGTCCACATTTTTTTGAGAAGGAAAGAAATTTGCAGAAATTGCAACAGATAGACCACGTTTTTGAAGAAAGGAAAGAAATTCCTAAAATTGTATATTATACTCCACGTTTTTTAAGGGAAAAATTTCGAGAAATTGCATATGATAGTAATCATTATTGGAGAAAGGAAGGGAATTCCAGAAAATCCATAATATATTTCATGTTTTTGAAGAAATGAAAAAAATTCCTGAAATTGTATATGATAGTCCACGTTTTCTGAGAAGGGAAATAAATTCCATAAATTGCATATGATAGTCCATGTTTTTAGTGAAGAGAAAGAAATTCCAAAAATTACATATAATAGTCCACATGTTTGGAGAAGGGAAAGAAATTTCATTAATTGCATATGATAGACCATTTTCTTCTGAAAAGAGATTGAAATTCCAAAAATTGCATATGATAGCCCACGTGTTTGGAGAAGGGAAATAAATTTGCAGAAATTTGCATATGATAGACCACGATTTTGGAGAAGGGAAAAAATTCTAGAAATTGCATAGTATAGTACATGTTTTTGGAGAAGGGAAAGAAATTTGTAGAAATTGCATATGATAGACCGCGTTTTTTAAGAAGGGAAAGAAATCAAAAAAATTGCATACGATAGTCCACTTATTTGGAGAAGGGAAAGAAATTTGTAGAAATTACATATTGTAGCAACCTGCCTAAAATTTTACTTAGAGAGTCGCCACCTATTCTACTAAGGCGAATAGGAAACCTTACGCAGACGCGAGATTCGGGGTAAGTTATTATAATCAGGCTGAGGGAAGGTGTTAGGCACCCCCAGCCCTTTCCTAAAGGCTAATAATTCAAAGATCAGGGTTTCATGGCAGGGTTCATAAAGAAATGTGGCAAACAGAATTATAATGACATGATTAGAATTTTGAAGAGGGGGGCTCGCCTTGTTGCCAAGTGCCTACGTACCTCCTTAGGGAGGATCAGAGTCTACGTAGTTCGGGGACAAGGTTGTACGCTTTTGAATTGATTATGAAAGTGTTTGAAGGCTTTTTGAATGGCCTATCGTAGTCTTGAGTTGTAATTTAAAAGGCATTTTGAATTGCCTAATCGAAGGATGAAAATCCGTAGTGTCGTGGTTTAGTGTGTTTTAAGTGTTTGGGCGTACAACCCTGATTTGATTTGGCACCGTTAGATGCGGTGACCAATGGATTTTGTCAGTATAGCTAACGGATTAAGGGCATTGTTGATTGCTCAGATCGATAGATTGATCATCGCGGGCAGCAAATTAGATGTGTTTTGAATTTTATGTATTTTTTATCTCTCGTCTAATGCGACTGATAGCTTCAGTCGGGTCGAGGAGAGAATTTATTGATGGTTAATGTTTTGCCCCAAATGGCAATGGGATCAGGCAAACCCTAATACTTAACCTTTACAGGATTTTTGTTGTTTTTTATAATTAATATTAATAAAATAATTAAGTCGAAAAGTCGAGATAATTGAGAGGTCAACCCTAAACCCTAGTATTAGCCTAATCCTAATTTAATATCTAAATCCTAATTACATTATTAATTTTAAGATGAAATTTATATACATGATAATATATACATATATATGAAATTAAACAATTATAACACATAAATAAATTTAAACAAATAAATAAGAGAAACCTGGTACCAAATCCTGTGCGGCGCCCCTGTGAGGGTCTATGATGGACCTGCATGTTGATGTGCATCGGATCTTATAATCCATTCATCCAGCGGTTGTAATTGAAGGCATATGGAGGAATGCATAGCATCACGTACACTAGATCTGAGAGCCAAGTTTGTAAAAAATCAAATGTCTCACCTTGGTATCGAACCCAGGTTCTCTCCTTCACCAAGGAATGCCTTCTGCCAACTGTGCCATTTTATCACGTTGTTATAATAATACGCGAATTAAATAATATATGTAAAAAAGACAAGAATTAAAATTCAAAAAAAAACACAGCGCAGACTGTTTCTTCTTCTTCGTTTCTTTCTGCGAAAACGTGAAAACCTCCATACCCTTCAAAAATCCGAATCAACAAAGCATGCTCGATAAATCGCGATGAAGACCATGACTCAATCCGAAATCATTCTCTGAGTGCATAGGTACCACCATCTTCGTCCAATTCAACCTGTAGTGGGGGATCCCAATTTAAAGCTCCAAAACCTAACAATGGTGAGTGAGTATTCTTGCACTAAAACTTCAAACAAACGAACCAGAAGCAACATACACACGTATATGAATACAAATATATAATTAAAACAAGTTTATGCTACACGAATCATTGCAATCGGAACCGAAAAACATTGAACAAAACGTGAGTTTATAGGAGGTAGCGAAACAAGGTTCGATTTGAAAAAAGTCTAAAGTTCTTTTTTTTGATTTCGGTGATGATGATGATGATGATGATTGCGTCGTTACCTTGTTGGCTTGGTCTTGTGAATCTGAAAACAAACACAAACAGAACAGAACAAAACAAGAAAATTGCAGGTGATGTCAATTGTGTTGTGCAGTTTATTTCACAAATTTGGTATTAGTTTGCCTTCTTTCTTCTTTTTATTTTTTGCTGTTAGTAGTGAGAATGGAGAGTCAATAGAATTTGGGTGCATTGACATTCAAATTACTGTATATGCCAAAACGTGAAAGGAGGATCCATTGACATTAAAATTACTGTATATGCCACCTGAGTCTCAATGGTTCGATGGAAGAACCCTATTAGTCTTTTTTCGGTCCCCCCTTGTACAATAAAAATCCTCCCTTTATATTAGTCCTAATTAGAGTTTTATACACCTGATGGGCCTAATGCCCAATTGACTTAATAACTAAAAAAATCCTAATAATAATAATAATAACACTTAACTGTACTAATAATCCTAATAATTAATAAAACCTAATTAAAATAAAAAACCTAATTAGTCATAATTCTACCTAATAATAATAATAATATTAATAAAAACTAATTAAAAAATCCTAATATTACCAAAAATTAATAATGTCAAATGCTAATGGTTAGTCATGATAAAATAATAATCGAAAGAAATGTTAGTAAAACCCCGAAATACCCCCAAAAATGATAAAACCCTTGTAATAATTGGGCCCAAGCGCTTGGGTCCCAAAATACCTGTTATCCACACCTCTATTCTAATTTATAGGAGAATGCTGCTTTGAATAGTCCCTTGAACCTTGAATCATTGAGGATGAGATGCGGAGAGCAAATTTTGGGGTATGACACATATGATAGACCATGTTTTTTGGAGAAGGGAAAGAAATTATAGAAATTGCATTTGATAGTCCTCGTTATTGGAAAAGGGAAAGCAATTCCAGAAATTGCATATGGTAGTCCACGTTTTTTGTTAAGGGAAAGAAATTTACAGAAATTACATATGCTAGACCACGTTTTTGAAGAAGGGAAAGAAATTCCAGAAATTCCATATGATAGTCCATGTTTTTACAGAAAGGAAAGAAATTCCTGAAATTGTATATGATAGTCCATGTTTTTTAAGAAAGGAAACAAATTCCTGAAATTGTATATGATAGTCTACTTTTCTGGAGAAGGGAAATAAATTCCAAAAATTGCATATGATAGTCCTCGTTATTGGAGAAGGGAAAGGAATTCCTGAAATTACATATGATAGTCTACGTTTTTTGAGTAGGGAAAGAAATTTGCAGTAATTGCATATGCTAGACCACGTTTTTGGAGAAGGGAAAGAAATTCCGGAAATTGTATATGATAGTCCACATTTTTGGAGAAGGGAAATAAATTCCATTAATTGCATATGATAGTCAACATTTTTAGAGAAGGGGAAGAAATTCCAGAAATTACATATAATAGTCCACGTTTTTGGAGAAAGGATAGAAATTTGCCGAATTTGCATATGATAGACCAGGTTTTTGAAGAAAGGGAAGAAATTCCTGAAATTGTATATGATAGTCCATGTTTTTGGAGAAGGAAAATAAATTCCAAAAATTGAATATGATAGTCCACGTTTTTAGAGAAGGGAAAGAAATTCCAGAAATTGCATATGATAGTCCACGTTTTTGGAGAAGGGCACACATTCAAGTTTGAAGTTTGATCTATATATACAGCTTGGTGTGTTACCATTGGAATCTAGTCATTGCAATTTTTTAAATATTGCTTTGAATGCCTTCGTCTCGATTGGCTCATGAATGACAAGTTTCGCTCTTGGCAGAACCTTATCTTCAACATGATGATTACAGTTGTAGGAGTGTTTCTTTGGTTAAGCTTTGTCTTTCCAACGCGCTGCATGTGGCTTGCTTCTTCAATCAACCTTGGGAGTTATTCCTTTTAAATGTTGTAACCATTTTGCTTATGATGATGTTTCTAACGGCTTCCCATTTGATTTTAAGCTTTGTATTTTATTCAATTTGTATGGTGAGCTGTAGATTCTTCATTGGTTCACAAGTGACTCTTTTGTTGTTTGCTTTTTGTATGTCATTGCGTTGCTCTATCAGAACTTCTGGTCTTTTTCACATATGATCTTCTTGCTGTAACGGATATTCATGTATATTAATATTTCTTTTTCAACTCCTTTGAAGCTTCTGATGTACTTTCTGATTTTATGCTTGTTGTATGTGATCGTTGATATTGCTTGTTCTTCTGAGTGGTCTTGTTTTTTATTGTTGCTTCTTTTGCTTCTAATCTACTGACTTTGGCCTATTTTACGTATTCTTAATCAGAACATCTGATGAATGATGTTTTGGCTTTGTCAATCTTCTGGATGTTTGATTTCATATCTGAGCCGATTTCTGATGTAGTCATTGTACTCTTTTTCTGATGAATCTTGTACAGGACTTATAGTATCTGCACACTAAATGAAACCATTAGTAATAAAATTGTTACTCAAAAAATATATGCTTATTATCATCAAAACCATATTCTGAACATAGATTCTCAATTTTTTTCTAACAATCTCCCCCTTTTTGATGTTGAAAAAAACCATGTATTTTGATGGAAAAATTTTATGAGATGATAATAATTAAGCAAGTATATTTCATTCCCATTTATATGTTCAATCAAGCAACTTTATTTTTCATCAAAACTTACTATTCTTTCTTTCTCCCCCTTTTTGTCATAATCAAAAAGCGTTTAAGAGGGTTGGATGAGATTTATTAGATTTAGGAATAATTTCTCCCCCTGAGATGTATAGTCTCCCCTTGAATAGGACATCCTTATGAATTAATATCTGATTCAAGGCTCCCCCTGAAATAATTTCTTTAGTTTGTTTCTTCAGAATATTTATAGGTATTTTAACTATGAGTGTGAGCATCACTTGGAAGTTCTAACAGAGAATTCCTTGAAGTTTTAGATTTTCCTATAAAGCAAACACTTCTTGTACACAAGTTAGGAATGTATTCAGAATTTTAGTTTCATTTGTGTCAAGTCGGAATATTATATCAGAACATGTTATAATTCCAAAATATCTATTTTCAATTTTTTTTCTTTTAGATGTATATCTTTTTATCCTCTTTTATATGTTTATTTTACAGGAATCAGATATTTCTTTAGTTTTATTGATAAGATAGAGCATTTAATAAGCAGATCATGCAATTCTAACAAGGAAAACATTTGAAAATACTTTGAGACATTACAGATGCAAATAATTAAACACAAAATCTTCAAACCTATATCTAGACAGAATGTTACTCCTAGCTAGCGCGGTTTGCCTAAGGTGAGCAATAATTCCAGCTTTCTCAATTAGCTCAGAGATGACTCGCCCATGGGGTATATAGCAAGTTTCCTGAGACGTTTTGGAAAACCTAATAGCTTCCTTCAGATGAGTGAAGATGATGGCTGGTAGGTTTACCTTGTGACCTATAAAGAGACATCGAGCAGGGTGTCTATCTCGAGAAGACGGAACATTTTTTCAGGTTTCTCGAGGCATGATATTTGTCATGACATATTCAGCCCAAGCTCTGTTTATAGGTTTAATATTCTTTGGTTTATTGTAGAAACGTCTGAGAACGCTTGGTAGCATGGAGAGTTTAAAGAATTGTTTTCGAGAGAGGTAATCAAAGTATCCCAAAGGCATGAGACTTTGATGAGAAGAGCATTGAATAGCTTCGGCAATGGAATATTTAGAGATTACAATTCTTGAGTTGAATATGTGAGATGAAATTCTCTTCTCGTCACTGGTGATTGATGCATACAGCCAGAAATTCTTTACAAGGTTTGGATAGATGGGTTTAAGAAGGACTTCTTTGTACCCATTCTAGCCCTGATGGTCAAAGAGTCTGAGAATATAGTAATCATCATTTGATTCTTTGAGTCGCTTCTCATTGATAAGTTCTAGCAGACTTTCGTCTCCGAGGAAGGTTTTTACAGCCATGGAACAGAAGTTTTTGCAGGGTTAGATAAGGAGGAATGTCTTTGAAGAGAGAACCAGTGAGGTTCTTGGGTTAAAGGCTGAAGGATTTTATAGAGACAGTCAAGGAATGGAAAGATTTTAGGGAGTGATGGTTAGGTCTTTTAGAGTAATGATTTACAGAGGAGATGAACCTAGAATGTAGAGTTTAATAATTACATAGAGACGCATGGAGGGAAGTCTAAGGATTTGATTTTTCATATTCTCGAGGTTATTATTAATTATTCTAAGAAGAGTAATTAGTGCTTTTGATTGTGTGTGAGTTTAGACAAAACGACTGTGGTTGAGTTTTTCTAACACATTTTCATTATTGGAATTTTAACAGATTTTATGGAGATAATTTATTTTGTTTCTTTATTTGTTTAAAAGATGATTAGAGCATAAAGGATTTTCAATTAGAAGTTAAGATATAGAGGCAACATTGATAAACACATTACTACAAACCTAGACTTAACTAATACTTCTTCCACTTGAGTCCGAGATTAAGCACCTTGTGTGACTCAATCAGAATTTCTGAGTGAATTTCTCCGTAAGAGAAATTAGTCCTCGAGTTCTTCAATCTTTTTCACCGGGTCACACCTTTCTTAATGTTTGATTTCATATCTGAGCCGGTTTCTGATGTAGTCAGTGTACCCTTTTTCTGATGAATCCTGTATAGGACTTATAGTATCTGCACACTAAATGAAACCATTAGTAATAAAATTGTTACTCACAAAAAATATGCTTGTTATCATCAAATCCAGATTCTGAACATAGATTCTCAATCTTGTTCTAGCACACGTTTTTGGAAAAGGGAAATATGTTTCTAGAAATTGCATATGATAATTCATGTTTTTGGAAAACGTAAATAAATTCTAGAAATTGCATATGATGGTCCATGTTATGGAGAAGGGAAAAAATTTGAAGAAACTGCATATGATATACTACGTTTTTGGAGAAGGGAAAGAAATTCCTGAAATTGCATATGATAGTCCATGTTTTTGGAGAAGGGATAGAAACTTGCAGAATTTGCATATGATAGACCACGTTTTTGAAGAAAGGAAAGAAATTCCTGAAAATGAATATGATAGTCCACGTTTTTGGAGAAGGAAAATAAATTCCAAAAATTGAATATGATAGTCCACGTTTTTAGAGAAGGGAAAGAAATTCCAGAAATTCCATACGATAGTCCATGTTTTTGGAGAAGGGAAAGAAATTCCTAAAATTGCATATGATAGTCCACGTTTTTGGATAAGAGAAAATAAATTCCAAAAATCGCATATGATAGTCCATGTTTTTAGAGAAGGGGAAGAAATACCAGAAATTGCATATGAAAGTCCACGTTTTTGGATAAGGGAAAGAAATTTCAGGAATTGCATATGATAGACCATATTTTTTGGAAAAGTCAAAGAAATTTTAGAAATTGCATATGATAGTCCACGTTATTGGAGAAGGGAAAGAAATTTGTAGAAATTGCATATGATAGACCACATTTTTTAGAGAAGGGAAAGAAATTCTAGAAATTGCATATGATAGTTAACGTTTTTGGAGAAGGGAAAGAAATTCCATAAATCACATATGATAGACCATGTTTTTTGAGAAGGGAAAGAAATTCCTGAAATTGCATATGATAGTCCACATTTTTTGAGAAGGGGAAAAATTCCATAAATTGCATATGATAGTCCTCGTTTTTGGAAAAGGGAAAGGAATTCCTGAAATAGCATATGATAGTCCACATTTTTGGAGAAGGGAAAATAAATTCCAGAAATCGCATATGATAGTCCATGTTTTTAGAGAAGGGAAAGAAATTCCACAAATTGCATATGAAAGTCCACGTTTGTAATACCCCAGTTCTCCGACACCGGATAGTATCAATTGAATTGGTTAAACGGGGACTAAAGAACACTTTACTCTTGTTCCAACTAAATGAGTAGCATGTATATCTATAAGCTAAGAATGATTGAAAAGGGAGTTAGTGGAGTAATTGGAATAAAAGTTACTAGTTGGAATTGGACAAGATGGCAAACTAGTAATATTGGTTTAGTTGAAGGATATTTTGGACCTTAAAAACAAGTTGCATGTACTTTAAGCCATGTTTGGTGGTTGGACTTTGCATAACCCGAATTTGGAGAAGGGGTGACTTAGAAGCAAAGGAAATGAAGGAAGAACTCATCTTCATGTTTCCATTTTCGCAACATTGATACAGCCTTCACTAAACAGGTCATAACTTTCTGCTCATAACTCGGATTTAAGAAATTCTCGAAGTTATGGAATCTACACGATATTCCCTTCAATTTTCACATAAATTTTGTGTCAGGGAGGTCTATATTGAAGGAGATAGACATGTTTGAAGATGAAGAGCTCATGCTGATTTTTAGGAAAAACATGCATACGGGTTTGACACTTTTGGTGGTAGAGTTTTGATCAAAGGAGATCCTTGAGAGCACCATTATCATCCTCTTAACCTCTTCAAGTCAGAATCTTCAAGCTTGAGGTGAGTTCCATTAGATAGAACTTGGGTAGGAAGTTGAGAACTATTGCATGTTGGGATTGGGTTGAGTTTGATGGTTTGCACGCTTGATCAATTGATATAAATGTGTTCTTATGATGCTTCCTTATGCCTTAGATGATTAGTATAAGCCTTGGGCCGTCATTGTATGTTAGGGTTTCATTTGGGGTGGATTGGGATGCAAAGAATAGATGTTATAACCCAAATTTCGTATTCTGCACTGTCAGGTTCGCTACAGTGAACTCTGTGTTTGCTGCTGCAAATGCCTGCATACTGCATAATTGTGTTTTCACTAAAACGGCCATAACTTGAGTTCTACAACTCGAAATGGAGCGCCGTCAGAAGCGTTGGAAAGGTCTTTCAATGTTCTATGTGATATTTCTTAGATAACATGCTTTTGATGCATATATAAATTATGGCACATGATTAGTTGTTGCTTGGTATTAGAATGAGCACAATTAGCCTTGAGTTTATGTCAATAAGATGTTATCCTTGTGATGAACTTAGACCAGGATGTTACCTTAACTATTAGACTGTATAATGTCATCCTAAACTGAGCATTGAACCCTTGGTCGCAATTTAGGATTTAGACGAACTATAGAAATTCTGGCTTTTCCTTGAGTTGAGAACTTTGCTGTAGCGAACTTTGGCACGTTGTAGTGAACTAATAGCGAATAAGTCTGAGAGTTGAGTTGATTTGCTCGCTGGAGCTCGCTACTGGTCGTTGTAGCGAATCGGGGCTTCGCTGGCAGTTCGCGTAACGAACTGGCTTGATGCAGAATTTATATTTTTCCCTATTGAGTGCAGTTTCGTTCCGAATTGGGAACCGAAAGCCTCTTGTTTTGGATTGAGAATTATCATGGAATTGTTTGAGTAAATATGTGTTTCTATGATGATTAAACGCATGATTACACAATGGTTATGATATTGATATGCATGTTTGATGAGTTATGAATCACATGTAATGTTATGTATGATTATGCATTGTTTTCCGTTTGTTCCGGTTGAACATTCGGATGTGATTGCCTGTGTGATGGCTGATACTGTGCTGTGTGTTCTCGGTGATGTGTATATGGCTTTTTGAGCATGATGTTATGTATGCTTGAATCGGAGTAAGCTTAAGCTACTAGGTGGTAAGTCCTGTTTATGTACTTAGTTCCATCATTACCGTTGCGATGTGCTTGTGAGGGCCTACGGGGCGTATCCTACTCGACGTTAACTCATCTGCATTCTCGGTATGTTTTGCACACCTCAGCTACCATTGCGATATGCTTGTGAGGTCCTACGGGGCGTATCCCACTCGACGTTAATATATCAGCGTGCTTGGTATGGTGGAGAAGTAATGCCACGTAGGTAATATTACTTCTGATTCACCTGTAGTGATGCCACGTAGGCAAGATCACTAGGCTTTCGCCCGGTGGGCTCGTATTGTCAAGATGGCGTATTTGCACTCGATGTTAACTCATCTGCGTATGGATAGTGATGGGGTCGGACGCCACTTAGGCAATGTCACGGTTGTAACTCATCTCGGATGGATTCCATTTAGGAAGAGTATCCGATTAGTCTTGCGATGTGCTTGTGCAAGTCTCTTGATGCGATGTACGGGTGTAACTCACCGAGGGTATGGTTTGGCAGCCTAGGTAGACAGGAAGATTCTACTCCTGGATTCATCGTACACGGGTACGGGTCTGCATACTTGTTTGTGATGGCGATGAGCCTGTTGTTGTTTGTTGTTGTTGCCTCATTGGATAGTTATAGGACTTCTAATGATGGTGTACCCTTGTTTGTACTTGTACTTAGCCGTGAGGTAACCCGGATTCTCAGTGAATCCGTTTTATTGCATGTTCCCTGTAGAACCGAACGAACCCATAAGATAGGGGAACTCACTGAGATTTAGTAATCTCACCCCAATCCTCTTAATATTTTCAAGAACAGGTTAGAAGTAGACGGATTGCTTTGAAGACGGTGAACAAGCAGTTGGCAGGAATACCTCGTCAAACGTTATTTTTCCGCTGTGCATTGTTGAAGACAAGCCGATTGTATAAATCTTAGTTGCAAACTTGAATTGTATATGATTTTAATTTCTTCTCTTTACCGCTTATGTATGTTTCTTGTACCATTTATAGCATCACTACATATTATTCTAGACATATATGTATAGGGTGTTACAACGTTTTTGGAGAAGGGAAAGAAATTTCAAAAATTGCATATGATAGACCATATTTTTTTCGAAAAGGGAAAGAAATTCTAGAAATTGCATAGGATAGTCCGCGTTTTTGAAGAAGGGAAAGAAATTTGTAGAAATTGCATATGATAGACCATATTATTTAGAAATGAAAAGAAGTTCTAGAAATAGCATATGATAGTCCACGTTTTATGAGAAGGGAAAGATATTTCTGGAAATTTTATATGATAGACCACGTTTTTGGAAACGGGAAAGAAATTCTAGAAATTTCATATAATAGTCCATGTTTTTTGAGAAGGGGATGAAATTTGCATAAATTGCATATGATAGGTCACGTTTTTTAAGAAAGGAAAGAAATTCCTAAAATTGTATATGATAGTCCACGTTTTTGGAGAAGGGAAAAAATTCCATAAATTGCATATGATAGTCCTCATTATTTGGGAAGGGAAGGTAATTCTAGAAATTGCATATTATAGTTCATGTTTTTTAAGAAATGAAAAAATTCCTGAAATTGTATATGATAGTCCACGTTTTCTGAGAAGGGAAATAAATTCCAGAAATTGCATATGATAGTCCATGTTTTTAGAGAAGGGAAAGAAATTCCAAAAATTACATATAATAGTCCACGTTTTTGGAGAAGGGAAAGAAATTTCATAAATTGCATATGATAGACCATATCCTTTGGAAAAGGGAACGAAATTCCAGAAATTGCATATGATTGTCCACGTTTTTGGAGAAGGGAACGAAATTTGCAAATGATAGACCACGTTTTTGGTGAAGGGGAAAATTCTAGAAATTGAATAGTATAGTACATGTTTTTGGAGAAGGGAAAGAAATTTGTAGAAATTGCATATGATAGACCGCGTTTTTTTATAAGGGAAAGAAATCAAAAAAATTGCATAGGATAGTCCACGTTTTTGGAGAATGGAAAGAAATTTGTAGAAATTGCATATGATAGACCATGTTTTTTGGAAAAGAGAAAGAAACTATAGAAATTGCATTTGATAGTCCTCGTTGTTGGAAAAGAGAAAGCAATTCTTGAAATTGCATATGATAGTCCATGTTTTTTGAGAAGGGGAAGAAATTTGCATAAATTGCATATGCTAGACCACGTTTTTTGAAGAAGGGGTAGAATTTCCAGAAATTGCATATGATAGTCCATGTTTTTACAGAAAGGAAAAAAATTCTTAAAATTGTATATGATAGTCCATGTTTTTGAAGAAAGGAAAGAAATTCATAAAATTGTATATGATAGTCCACTTTTATGGAGAAGGGTAATAAATTACAGAAATTGCATATGATAGTCCTCGTTATTGGAGAAGGGAAAAGAAGTCCTGAAATTACATATGTTAGTTTACGTTTTTTGAGAAGGGAAAGAAATTTGCAGAAATTGCATATGCTAAACCACGTTTTTGGATAAGGGAGAGAAATTTCTGAAATTATATATGATAGTCCACGTTTTTGGAGAAAGGAAATAAATTCCATAAATTGCATATGATAGTCCACGTTTTTAGAGAAGGGGAAGAAATTCCAGAAATTACATATAATAGTCCACATTTTTGGAGAAGGGATAGAAATTTGCAGAATTTGCAAATGATAGACCACATTTTCTAAGAAAGGAAAGAAATTCCTGAAATTGTATATGATAGTCCACATTTTTGGAGAAGGGAAATAAATTCCATAAATTGAATATGATAATCCACGTTTTTAGAGAATGGAAAGAATTTCCTGAAATTGCATATGATAGTCCATGTTTTTGGAGAAGGGAAAGAAATTTCAAACATCGCATATGATAAACCATACTTTTTGGAAAACGGAAAAAATTCCAGAAATTGCATATGATAGTCCACGTTTTTGGAAAAGGGAAAGATATTTCTAGAAATTGCATATGATAGTTCACGTTTTTGGAAAACGAAAATAAATTCTAGAAATTGCATATGATAGTCCTGTTTTTGGAAAAGGGAAAGAAATTTGAAGAAATTGCATATGATAGACCATGTATTTATAGAAAGGAAATAAATTCCTAAAAATGCATATGATAGTCCACGTTTTTCAAGAATGGGAAAAATTCCAAAAATTGCATATGATAGTCCTCGTTTTTGGAGAAGGGAAACGAATTCGTGAAATAATATATGATAGTCCACATTTTTGGAGAAGGGGAAATAAATTCCAGAAATCGCATATGATAGTCCATGTTTTTAGAGAAGGGAAAGAAATTTCACAAAATGCATATGAAAGTCCATGTTTTTTGGAGAAGAGAAAGAAATTTCACATGATAGACCATATTTTTTGGAAAAGGAAAAGAAATTGCGGAAATTGCAAATGATAGTCCACGTTTTTGGAGAAGGGAAAGAAATTTGTAGGGATTGCATATGAGAGACCACATTTTTTGGAGAACGGAAAGAAATTCTAGAAATTGCATATGAAAGTCCACGTTTTAGGAGAAGGGAAAGATATTCCAAATATTGCATATGATAGTCCACGTTTTTGGAGAAGGGAAAGAAATTTCAGAAATTTACGTATGATACACCATATTTTTTGGAAAAGGGAAAGAAATTCTAGCACTTGCATATGGTAGTCCAGGTTTTTGGAGAAGGGAAAGAAATTTGTAGAAATTGCATATGATAGACCACTTTTTGGAGAAGGGAAAGGATTCCTGAAAATGCATATGATAGGCAAAAAAAATTGAAAAAGGGAAATAAATTCTAGATATCGCATATGATAGTCCATGTTTTTGGAGAAGGAAAAGAAATTCCAGAAATTGCATATGATAGACCATGTTTTTGAAAAAGGCAAAGATATTTCTAGAAATTGCATATGATAGGCCACGTTTTTGGAGAAGGGAAAGAAATTTGCAGAAATTTAAATATGATAGGCCATGTTTTTGGAGAAGGGAAAAAATTTATAAATTGCATCGTATAGTACATGTTTTTGGAGAAGGGAAAATAATTTGTAGAAATTGCATATGATAGTCCACGTTATTTAATAAGGGAAAGAAATTTAAAAAATTGCATATGATAGTCCACGTTTTTGGAGAAGAGAAAGAAATTTTAGAAATTGCATATTATAGACCATATTTTTTGGAAAAAGGGAAAGAAATTCTAGATATTGCATATAATAGTCCACGTTTATGGAGAAGCGAAAGAAATTTGTAGAAATTGCATATTATAGACCATGTTTTCTGTAGAAGGGAAAGAAATTATAGAAACTGCATTTGATAGTCCTCGTTATTGGAAAAGGGAATGCAATTCCTGAAACTGCATATGACAGTCCATGTTTTTTGAGATGGGAAACAAATTTGCAGAAATTGCATATGCTAGACCACGTTTTTATAGAAGGGAAAGAAATTCAGGAAATTGCATATGATAGTCCATGTTTTTGCAGAAAGGAAAGAAATTCCTAAAATTGTATATGATAGTCCATGTCTTTGAAGTAAGGAAAAAATTCCTGAAATTCTATATAATTGTCCACTTTTTTGGAGAAGGGAAATAAATTCTAAAAATTGCATATGATAGTCCTCGTTATTGGAGAAAGGAAAGGAATTCCTGAAATTAAATATGATAGTTTACGTTTTTTGAGATGGGACAGCGATTTGCAGAAATTGCATATGCTAGACCACGTTTTTGGAGAAGGGAAAGAAATTCATGAAATTGTATATCATAGTCAACATTTTTTAGAAGGGAAATAAATTCCATAAATTGCATATGATAGTCCATACTTTTAGAGAAAGGAAAAAATTCCAGAAATTGCATATGATATACCATACTTTTGGAAAAGGGAAAAAAATTCCAGAAATTGCATATGATAGTCCACGTTTTTGGAAAAGGGAAAGATATTTCTAGAAATTGCATATGATAATTCATGTTATTGCAAAATGAAAATAAATTCTAGAAATTGCATATGATATCCACATTTTTGGAGAATGGAAAGAAATTTGAAGAAATTGCATATGATAGATCACGTTTTCGGAGAAGGGAAAGGAATTTCTAAAATTGCCAATGATAGTCCACATTTATGGAGAAGGGGAAATAAATTCCATAAATCACATATGATAGTCCATGTTTTTAGAGAAGGGAAAGAGATTCCAGAAATTGCATATGATTGTCCACGTTTTTGGAGAAGGGAAAGAAATTTTAGAAATTGAATATGATAGACCATTTTTTTGGAAAAAGGAAAGAAATTCAATAAATTGTATATGATAGTCCACGTTTTTGGAGAAGGGAAAGAAATTTCTAGAAATTGCATATGATAGACCATATTTTTTGGAAAAGGGAAAGAAATTCTAGATATTGCATATTATAGTCCACGTTTTTGGAGAAGGGAGAGATATTTCTTGAAATTGCATATGATAGACCACGTATTTTAAAACGGGAAAGAAATTGGAGAAATTTCATATGATAGTCCACGTTTTTTGAGAAGGGAGAGAAATTCGCAGAAATTGCATATGATAGACCACGTATTAGAAACTGCATATGATAGACCACGTTTTTGGAGACGGAAAAAAATTCCAGAAATTGCATATGATAGTCCTTATTATTGGAGAAGGAAATGGACTTCCGAAAATTGCATATGATAGTTCATGTTTTTGAAGAAATGAAAAAAGTTCATGAAATTGTATATGAAAGTCCACGTTTTCTGAGAAGGGAAATAAATTCCAGAAATTGCATATGATTGTGCATGCTTTTAGAGAAGGGAAAGAAATTCCAAAAATTACATATAATAGTCCATTTTTTTGGAGGGAAAGAAATTTCAAAAATTGCATATGATAGACCATATTCTTTGGAAAAGGGGACGTAATTCTTGAAATTGCATATGATAGTCCACGTTTTTGGAGAAGGGAAAGAAATTTGCAGAAATTTGCATATGATAGACCACATTTTTAGAGAAGGGGAAAAATTCTAGAAATTGCATAGTATAGTACATGTTTTTGGAGAAGGGAAAGAAATTTGTAGAAATTGCATATGATCGACCATATTTTTTAAGATGGGAAAGAAATTTAAAAAATTGCAAATGATAGTCCACGTTTTTTTAGAAGGGAAAGAAATTTCAAAAATTGCATATGATAGACCATATTTTTTCGAAAAGGGAAAGAAATTTTAGAAATTGCATATGATAGTCCGCGTTTTTGAAGAAGGAAAAGAAATGTGTAGAAATTGCATATAATAGACCACGTTTTTGGAGAAGAAAAAAAATTCCAGAAATTTCTTATGATAGTTATGGTTTTTGGAGAAGGGAAAGGACTTCCTGAATTTGCATATGATAGTCAACATTTTTTTAAGAATGGAAATAAATTCCTGATATCGCATATGATAGTCCATGTTTATAGAGAAGGGAAATAAATTCCAAAAATTGCACGTTTTGTAAGAAGTGAAGGAAATTTTAAAAATTGCATATGATACACCATATTTTTTGGAAAAGGGAAAGAAATTCTAGAAATTGCATATCATAGTCCACGTTTTTGGAGAAGGGAAAGAAATTTGCATATGATAGACCATGTTTTTGGAAAAGGGAAAAAATTCTAGAAATTGCATAGTATAGTCCATATTTTTGGAGAAGGGGAAGAAATTTGTAGAAATTGCATATGATAGACCACATTTTTTGGAGAAGGGAAGAAATTCCAAAAATTGCATATGATAGTCCACGTTTTTGGAGAAGGGAAAGAAATTTCATATGATAGACCATATATTTTTTAAAAATGGGAAGGAAATTTGTAGAAATTGCATATGATAGACCATGTTTTTGAAGATAGGAAAGAAATTCATAAAATTGTATATGATAGTCCACATTTTTTCAAAAGGGAAAAAATTCCAGAAATTGCATATGATAATCCTCGTTATTAGTGAATTGAAAGGAATTCCTGAAATTGCATATGATAGTCCATATTTTTGGAGAAGGGAAAAAAATTCCAGAAATTGCATATGATAGTCCATGTTTTTGAAGAAAGGAAAGAAATTGTTGAAATTGTATATGATAGTCCACGTTTTTGGAAAAGGGATGGAAATTCCAGAAATTGCATATGATAGTCCACGTTTTTGGAGAAGGGAAAGAAATTTTAGAAATTGTATATGAAGGATTATATTTTTTGGAAAAGGGAAAGAAATTCTAGAAATTGCATATGATAGTCCATGTTTTTGGGAAAGGGAAAGATATTTCTAGAAATTGCATATGATAGATCACGTTTTTTGAAAACGGAAATAAATTCCAGGAATTGCATATGATAGTCCATATTCTTAGAGAAGGGAAAGAAATTTGAAGAAATTGCATATGATAATCAATGTTGTAACGCCCTATACTACTTTCGGGATGATCGACTGGCCCCACAAATCAACACGGGTCTTTTCTGCATGCTTTGACCGCACTCACACGCTAGATGGGAAACTTCCTAGAAGCCATCCCATAATTTTTCCAAGTCGAGCACGCTTAACTGTGGAGTTCTTGTAGAACGGGCTACCGAAAAGAAGATGCATCTTGTTGGTATAGGTAGTACCCATCAATCCTTATAAGCTTTCCTTCAACAATGCAGTCTCATACCTGCACGGCCTTAGGATCCCTCTCATTCTGATGTGGCGACCACTCCTTGCCATATTCATCCTCGAGTCTTACATGCGGTGTAACCACCCATCGCCCTCTTCGGCCTCGGGTGTTACAGCAAGTACAAGATAGTAAGAGTATGAATATTGAATACTTGACCCTCTAGTGAAAGAGGGTGTTTATAGCCCCCAACGATGCGCCAAGGTCTCCGTATTAGACTGGATGTGCAAGCCCAAGTTGGAGATTGCTAGGGTCTACGTGTGTAGTGGAGACTAGCATGTTGTCTCCAACCGGTTTCAATTGCCCTGAAATATCTGGAAGTGGAAGACGCGGTCTTTTCGGGGTAGGATGACTTCGTAACGTTCGGAGAGGCGTTGCGACAAACCCTACAAGGAGGTGTTGTCATCGGCACGTGCGAGGAATGTAGTTGTTCGAGAGGCACGAGACACTGCCTTCGTGTGACAGCTGTTGTTCGAATAACCTCATTGTCTTCGTCTGTCAGACAGGTGTTCTTTGGGCCTTTCACCCAGTAGCTTCGGACTGGAGCTTAGATTATGATTGGGCCAAGTGTAGGCCCAGTCCAGAACAAGTTTTGATATTTACATATTAAAATTTTTTTTAAAAATGGCTAATTTGATGGAATTTTTTTTAACCGGGCAGTTTTATAAAACCGACTCTGGTTTTATGATTCGAATGATTTCGGGCGATTCAATTCGATTTTTCTAGTTCTACTCTAGTTTTTACCCACTAGCAGTTTTGAAAGATTGACCCAACCGAATTCATCTCTGGTTCACGGTCCAACTGAATGAACCGGCCGGTTCAATTCGATTTTTAAAACATTGATTAAAACTTACGATTTTGATTCAAAAATATTTTGGTTCGAGTGTGGCAAAAACTTTTTCTTTTTTTCGAAAAAGTGTGACACAAACTTGTCTCATTTTAATGTTTTTATTCATTATTTTGATTCAGGCATATAAAAAGAGTCAATTATTTTGATTCAAGCATATGAAAAGAAAGATTCAATTAGTTTGATTCAAGCATATGAAAAGATTCCAGTATTTTGATTCAAGCATACGAAAAGATTCAATTATTTTGAATCAATTACATGTTGTCTCATTTTAATGTTTATATTCAATTGTTATAATAAAATGTGCTATGGAATAAATTGCATCAAGTATTACTTTTTCTAGTTCACAAAAAGAAAAAGACTGGAGCACCCCTTCTTTTTCATAAATTTCTGTTTTTAAATTTTCTTTTTTCCGATTATACCCTAATTCAAATACAGGTTTAAATTTGGTGACTCTTACTCAATTTTATCACAACAATTCACAATAATTAATTTATGATTTAATTTTAAATTAATTAGCATTACTTTTCATCTACGTATGTTACTAAAACAATGTTTTTAACAATTTTAAAAGATAAAGTACATCTTAAAGTTAGTAAAATAATATTACCCTACCTAGTCTATCAAAATTAACACAATCCTTTTTACTTTTTATATAAGGTTGTATCTTTAATATTCTTAATGATATCTAATTATGATCCTAAGTGGTAAATATTCTTAAAAATATATACCATTAAATAATCATATTCACAAATTTATAACAGGTTAAAGTAAGAAAATTGACTTAATGTTGGTCAAAATTCTAGTGATCAATGAGATCAAACATTAGAGTTATGACAATCATCTATATGTAGAAGTGTGTTCAATTGATGGCATTCAAAGAAATGTCTTTTACTCTTTCATTCTTAACTCATAGATTTTATAAAAAAAAATCCTGAAACAAGACAATGTTGGTAGCATCCATATTAATGCTAATAGGCCACATATTTCATCCTTCAGCCAATAGAGATTAAAAGAGAGACCCTGCAAAATAAAAATGTAAACCAATAGTGGCATCACTCATTTGGAATTAATTTTACTAAGGAACATCATCAAATGTATTGCAGTTTGTCCACACCTTGATAACATTGAAATATAACCAGATGGAATCTGGCTGTCTTTCAAATAGAAAACCTACAGATCAAGAAATGTTTGAAGATCAAGGTCAAACTAAAAAATTAAACAAAACATTGATATAATTTACATATTTTATTTTTGTCCTAACTACAAATTCAATAAAATTTGAAATTGGAAGGACACTGAAAATGCTTCTTGAATAACTAAGATTTAAATCTAAAGTTAAAATATGAAGATTGAAAACTTCATGTTGGAATTTTTGGAAGGGTTGAAAAGATACCACCAAAACTACCTTTGATGTCTGATGAAACCGTTATTTTGGGAGTCATTCGCCAAAACTTTTGCTTCTGATTCGGACAAGCTGCTTACCATTTCATAGACGGATGCTTCAAAACATGATATATACACAAACATAACTACAAGTGCACTATTTCTTATGTAGGCAGTCAAAATACAACAAGATAAAATAAATAAGCGACAAAAATGCTAAGTTGTGATCAAATGTATCTTAACAACTGAAAACGCACCTGCAATTTGTAATATTATCAAACAATTTAAAACAAACTATGTTACCACTTATTATACGGGACAAATCACAAGTGGCAAAAGGGGCAAATGCTGCCACACCACACATTAATTTTACATAAAAACATAGATACACAAGATTATTGTGTGCCATATTTGAAATTTATCTACAGTGAAGAAGCCAATCCTGTGAAGTCTGTATTTTATACCAAACAATCATTTGCAGAGTCACCTTAGGGAGGAATGAGCAACATAAATTGGCCTCAAAAGAGGAGCTAAGAAATTTATCAACCTTGTAGTACATTTGTAATATCTCCATTGGCAGCAATACTCCATAAATATGCAGGCTCCATGTGTGTATGTAGGGCATCTCGATCACATTCACACCTAGAAACATAGCACAACATAAACAGTGGTCAATGATATGAGTGGGCCATATATAGACATTAGACAATAGTACTCAATGCAGCATACACTCAATACAAACCAGAAAATTACCATATTAGGCATTCACTTAGCAGAACTTAAGTGCAGAACATTCATCCGACTACTTGAAGGACCAATTTTACTACTCCCTTGCCCATGTCTATGGTTTGCAGCTTCAGTGGATGGGGAAGGCTTCAAGGAGTTCCTTCTTGATGCCTCGAAAGAGTATGAAGTAGAAGGGACGGTTGCTTCACCAAAAATCTACAAAAATAATAAACAGATTAAACATTGCTCATTAAACACTAGTCTATTTCACAAGTTTGAAACATAGTCAATAGCAAAGAATGAGAACTTAAAACGACTTACATTTTTGCCAAGAGGGTTTTCAGAAGCTACATTTTTACCAACGGATGATTTAAATTGAAACTTAACGCCAGAAGTAGTAGCATTGTCGGATTTAATTTGCTCGGCTGAGACATCCCCTGAATATTAATCATTGTCTATTAGTAATAGTGAACAACACATTTTATTATGTCGAACAACAAAATGGTGTTCAAGAAGCACCAACCTTGTCGGTTATCAACATCCATGGGCATTGCCCGATTGTTGCTCGTTACAGGAACCGGCTGCAATATGACAAAACATGAATATTTTCAGATGCAAGGGAAAGACCCAAATCCCAATCTTCTTACAAAAATATAGAAGATATACTTACAGATATGTGGGACTGGACTCTACTCTTTTGAGACTGCTGGTACTTTAAAATTGTCCAATCAAATACATAATCAAATTTGTAACCTGTCATACACAAAAGGGAAGAAATGTATGGGGAAGTTACATGTAAGCATAGATATGAAAACAAGGACAAATATAGCTAACTTTACCACAACGAAATATAAATTTTGCATAATGGAGGACGTATATTAATTTTTAAAAATGTCCACATAACACCAGATTTTTTTATGATTTGGCCTTGATTTATAAAATAAAATTTAGGTGAGTTGAGTCCTAGAGGCTCATCAGTCATCAGGGTCATAGAAATCTCCAAGACTCGAAGAGCTTACAGAAGAACTACAGCTTCCATATTACCCACCAACAAAGTTCTTATATCAGAAGTGTAGGATTCGAATCCCCATCTTTGTGAAATGAATTATCAACTGAGCCAACCTTTGGTTGCTTATGATTCGGACATTGAACATGGCTAGTGTTGCACAACACTAAACATGCAAATAAGTAGAATATAAAGACAACTTAATGAACATTTATAATCACCTTCACGAGCAAATAACTCTCGAAATAGGCGTCTCAAGAATCCATAATCAGGTCGCTGATCAAAGGTCAAAGAATGGCAGTAATGAAAGTATGAAGCAAACTCTACAGGATGAGATTTGCATAAAACCTACATAAAACAGCAGACAAATTTGATGGTGATAAAAAATAAAAAATAAAAAATAAAACCATAAGAATAGATATATGGGCAAATTTTTACCTCAATAGGAGTTGATACTTTCTTTTCACATATTTTATCATACTTTTGCTTCTTTGTTGCAGCCTTTAGATTTTGCCAAGGAAGGCTAAACACAAATATTTAGTAAGACAGAAGTCAGAACATAGAATTATGTTGCTCTCAATAGGTAAATGCAAAAACTATTTCTGGAGGCAAAATAGCTATAGATAAGAGTGACATACCTTCCTCTGAGGAAGTACAAAAGCACATACCCTAGCGACTCCAAATCATCCCGCCGGCTTTGCTCTACAAATAAAATAGACAGTAAACATAAAGAAAATAATTGCATTTAGTTTGTTGTGAAAGGTTAAAATAATTTCTTCCGACTTACCAATGCCAAGATGAGTATTGCAGCTTGCATACCGTGCAGTACCTGTTAAGTTTTTGTTCTCCCTGTGTGGTACAGTTAAGTATTAATTTTGGGTATCTCTAGGGAATGAGAAGAAAAGAGATAAAGGAGAGATATCCATACACAAAATATAATGTGTTAATTTAAACTGATTACAAATCTGGTTGGAATATGATAATAACTCAGAATCAGAAGAAATAAATTTTCAACATAAATATCAAACCCAGTAAAAAAGAAGGAAACAAAGAGAATGAATTAACAATGGTAGAAAGTTAAAAACCTGTAGGGGATGTGGCGATTGGTTGTGGAGTCCCGATATCGTTTTGCAAGACCAAAATCAATTACATAAACCTGACATGTACAAAATAATCACTTCAGTTTGATGCAACAAATAGTTTGGGGAATGACAGGATCAGTCAACTCTAAATGTAGGGAAACCATTAAAAACAGGATATTCACCAGGTTTGCCTTCCGACCAAGTCCCATGAGAAAGTTATCCGGTTTGATATCCCTATGTAGGAATCCTTTAGAATGCACATACTCTATTCTGGTCATCTGCACCCGAATAAAAAACATGTAACCATTACAAATGCACACTTCCCTCACTTGGCATCATAACCCCGCAAGACATAAAACGCAGAGGCACCAATAACATATTCTCTGTGGGACAGACAAAACTAAGAAACATCTGAAAGAAACAAAAAATCTGGAACTAAAAGTGATGAGGGTTACCATTTGATCAGCCAACATCAAGACAGTTTTGAGAGAGAACTTCCTCCCACAGTAAACAAAAAGATCCTCTAGACTAGGCCCCAATAAATCCATAACAAGCACATTATCTTCCCCGTCTACACCACTCCATCTTATGCTTGGAATACCACCTGCATTAAACAAAATTCCAACATGTTCAATTTAAGTCTCCCCAATATCATAACAATACCAATTCACCCACTCCCTCCTAACAACAAAGGCGAGAATAAACATATCACTTAAAGTTGTTATTAAAACACAAACACCATTGGAGTAATACTCAAACAGGTCTCCTTTAAACCACAGAGACCTATTTGATGCTACAATAATACCTCATATATAGATCAAATTAATACTTGACACAAACTAAATATCCCAAAAAAACTAATTTGACTGATAATCAAGATATTGTAGCATCAAACTAACACTTTTCACTTCTCCAAAACCAAATATATCACCGTGTTATATCTCCAAAAACCAAATATATCACTGTGTTATATCTCAATGACAAGTTCAAACCTATACAATACTCTTATATGGCTATAATAATCTATGTAGCACTGACACCGACACTTGCAAATTACCTTTAATTTATTATTTTTTCAAATTATTATCAGTGTCTACGTGTCAATGTCAGTGTTGATATGTCAGTGTCGTGTTGCTTCATACATATTGATACACACAAAAAATGAAGAAAAAAACACAGGAACCATACTTCCTCCTTGAAGAATATTATACAGTTTGGCTTCATAGAGCAACTGCGGATGCTTCGTTTTACCAGTCTCCTACAATAAACACAACCAGCAAACAACGAATTCAACAACCAAATCCAAAACTACAAACACTTCAATTTATTCATCAAATTCAAAAAAAAAAAATGTTTAAATCAAACGTACGATCTTCACAGCGACGATCTCGAACGTATCAATATGAGTAGCTACAGAATCAAATCGAATCAAAATCAGAACAAGTAGTAATAACAACAAAAACAAAAACAGTTTGAAAATCGATTGGATTGAAGAAAAGGACGCACCGAGATAGATTTCACCGAAGGATCCGCTTCCGATCTTACGACCTAGCTTGAACTTGTCGCCGATGATTCGATCCATTATCGGAATTCTGAATGAATCTGATGATAGTGTGTTGCTTACAAACAGAATGAAACCCTAAGCTATAGTTACATAGATAGATACAGAAGAATATAGATACAACAAGAAGAAGAAACGCTAAACCAAGTAGCCGGTAGCCACCGCAAATGGAACTATGAATTCAACACGCGGACTAGTTTTGTCTCTTTATCAATCTCTTATTACATCTTCTTCCTTTTTCTTTTCTTTTTTTTTTTACTTTATTTTATTTAATTAAAAGTAAAATTAAATATTTATTTGGTCATATTAAAAAAAATTAAATATACTTTTAATTTTTTTACTTTTTTAAAAAAATCAATTTTTTGGTCTCCCTTATTTATGTTTCTTTTTTTTTTTTTGTGGTCCTCGATCATACAATCGACTTTTAATGACGTGTCAAACACACTATTATGTGTTACATATATTATATACTCCCTCCGTTTTTTATTATAAGTCGTTTTAGACTTTTCACACAGTTTAAGAAAAATAATAATTGTTGTATGAAAATAAGAAATTATGAAAGTTTTTACAAAATTATCATTCATTAATGACATATGGAAGATAAATTTATATAACTGAAAGGAGAGAATAATAAATATTTAAGGATATAATAGGAAAAGTAGCATTAATTATTCATTGGAATTGTAAAGCGACTTATATTTAAATACAATTTGTTTTTCAAAACGACTTATAATAAAAAACGGAGGGAGTATGATATAATAATGTAATGTCATGTTATTATTTATTATTATTAATTGGAATTTGATAAATATTTTTATGAATAAAAAATACATTGAATTAATTCAATGTTTCATTTTGCATAAGAATCCTAATTTCTTACATTGTTGATCAGAGGGTGAAGTATCGGTTTCTTCTAATTTCTCAACCTCGTTCTTTTATTAATTAATGTCGTTCTTTAGTTCGAAGCATAATCACCTTTTTTTCGTCTCGCTTGCAGTGACACATTTCTCAAATGAAGAACAACCCACGACATTCATGGAAAAGAGACAAAGAGGTTAAGTTTTGTCTTAGGTATGTGTATCATTCTTCCCTCTTTTAGATACCTAGGTAACTGTTATTGTTTCTTAATATGGTCCATATGCAAGAACCTTAATTTTCTGTCAGTTGTATGTGGTCCAAACGATATTTCCCATTTTTCGTATTTGTTTAATCTAAGATGTTGACCATATGGTTAGCTAGTGGGCCCTTGATTTCCCGTGTAGTGGACCCATGTGTTTAATCTAATATGCATGCTAAAAATGATTTACAGGCCAGCAGATATTCACAGTATTAGATTAAGATTACATCACAGGGGTGAACTTGTACACTTCTCTATTAAATGGTATATGGGTGGGGTAGTGACATAAATGAGTTGGAAGACGGATGTTGACTATATATCATATATGGATTTGGAGTATTTGATTAAAAGTGAGGATTATTTTAACATGAAATGTTTATGGTATATTGGAACTATAGGTTTAGCTATAGTAAATGACTTAGACCCCTAAAATGTGATGTCGGTGCGTTGAAACTCATAGAAGATCTTAGTGGATTCGACTTGGTTGATCTGTGTGTGGAACACAAGGTTGATAACCCTGACATAATATATGAGGCTAAGGCAATCCATGGATTTGATGTTGATGATGATGTTGAAGTTAACAATGATAAGGAGGATAATGTTGAAGTTGATAATGATGTTTGAAGTTAACAATGATAAGGAGGATAATGTTGAAGTTGATGATGATCTTGAAGTTAACAATGATAAGGAGGATAATGTTATAGTTGAAGATGATATTTAAGTTAACAATGATAAGGATGATAATGTTGTAGTTCATGATGATGTTGAAGTTAACAATGATAAGGAAGATAGCGATGGTACAAATGTTGACTATGTTGGAAGTGAAGGTTCATCTGAAAGTGATATTTGATATCAATGAAGATTCTATTGAATTGGTGTTAAGTTCCAAAATGTAGTTATTTTGTGTTTGTAAATAGTGGCACTTATCGATACTTTTTGTTAATATCGTTGAATAATTCCCCATTTTGTGCATAAATACGTATTATTTGTGAATAGATATATTTTCATACACTTTTATACTTTTTGATAGTTTTCTACTCTTTTTGTAGGTATTCTTGCGTATTTGGAGCATGAGCACTAACGTGTCGAAGATACGGCTTCAAACGCTCGATTTTGAGCGGCGGAATCAATTCATTCGGCGAATAAAGCTCAAAACCAAAGAATAATAAATCACCAATTTGGTTGATATGTTGTCATTGTTAGATGGGAAATTGAATAAGCTTTCCAACGCTTCGAACCGGGCGCAAATCGGAGTTACGGTTCTCAAGTTACGCCATTTTTACTAAAAGTTGTTTTTTTCAATTCAGCAGGTTGGGCGCGATGCGCGCTCCTGCGCGCGACGCACGCTGTACCAGATCCAGAATTGTATAAATAGGCGGAAATCAGATATTTTAGGGCATGGTTGGATATTTTAGAGCTCCAATCCATCCAATAGCATTTTTTGAGTGGAAAGATGCTAGAAAAGACATTGGAGTTGTCAAATGGATGATCCGGGGTTGAATCCTTCATCAATCGGAGCCGAAAAACCGTGAGATTTTTGAGTTTTTCTTCTTCTCTTCTCTTTGTGGTTTCATTTGTGGGTTTTATATATATATATATATATATATATATATATATATATATATATATATATATATATATATACTTTGATCTCATGTATATTTGTCGCCCATGGCGTTGTATAAAGTTGCTTTACAATATAAACTTGTTGTTTTTCCTGATTTTTTACATCTTGATGTTTGGGTTATGTTTGGTGGGTTGTTTTGCATCTTGATGTTAGGGGTTTGTGTTGTTGTAGAGATAGACCTCACAAATCTTGATTAGGAGAGATAATCATTAGCTTCTTGATTGTAGAGATATATGAAGAGTTAATGTTCACTTTGTGTTGGTTCGTAATGCTACCGGGTTGTTCGATCGGTGGAGACATCGTCGATCGAGCAATATTTTAATTTAACACGGTAAGCTACCGTATGTTTGATTGATGGAGAAATCGTCAACTAAGCATACGATAGAACTCGTGGAGGTGTTTGGATATGAATGCCGACAACGGGCAACACGTGAATGGTTTAAGGAGTATAGTAGACTGAGTGCAACTGGTCGATAAGTTTAAGTTTGTGAAGAGTACATTATATGCAATACTTGATAGTTTCTTCTATTTGAAGAATGTATTCTTTTTGTGTTGATATTTACTTTTCCATTTCATATTTAAATTCATTCAAAACCAAACTCATAACTAAGAATCCGTCGAACGACAGTTCAGTAGCACTAATCTCTGTGGACACAATAAATTCCCGGATAAATATTTCCAAAACTTTTGTTGCTTGCCGCTTTACCGCTCCAACAATTTGGCGTCGTTGCCGGGGATTGGTGTTTCTATTGAATTCGCATTGCGATAGTTTCTTTGTTTTTGAGTTTTGTGAATATCGTATATTTGTGAATTTCCTTATACTTGTATACTTTTGTATAGTGGATTGTATAGATACATGTTCTAATTTTGTTTGGTGGACTTATTAAACAAGTTGAGCTCGGATAGTTCTTTAATTTCAAATCTTCACTTTTCAACTTGTTTAGTTAATTTCACCAAACTTTTGTAAAAATTATGTTTTTACTTATCGTTACGTGTTTGTTAATACATGTTGTTTACGTATTGT
Organism: Vicia villosa; assembly: GCF_029867415.1. Classification (NCBI taxonomy): domain Eukaryota; kingdom Viridiplantae; phylum Streptophyta; class Magnoliopsida; order Fabales; family Fabaceae; genus Vicia; species Vicia villosa. Next base: position 1,520,496 of record NC_081183.1, read on the forward strand.
TGTATATTCTCTTGTTTCGTAATGTTTGTTCGTGTCTGGTTAGGATACTTTCTTTAGGTTCGCGTTGGGTGAAAGCGTTGGCGTGTCGTGGAGAAAGCTACTACCCGAGCACACTAAAGGCGTCGAGCTTACGACGTAAAACAAGCGCTTGTTGGGAGGCACCCCAACGGTTTTGACTTTTGTAAATTCTGTTAGTTGTGTAAAAGGAGATGTGTAGGTGTTAAGTGGAGGCTACACCAGTTGTGCAGTCTTCTGGACTGGTTTTTGCTTTTTTGGTGTAGCGCGTGTCGCGCACAAAGAGGGCGCGTCGCGCGGCCTGGGAGCTGAAGATCTTGGTTTGGCAGAACATAGCGCGCGTCGTGCGGTGTTGAGGGCGCGTCGCGCGCCTTGTAACTTTTGGCCAATGAATTCTTTTTAATGGTTCACTTGGCTAGCCTTTTTCCCACTTACACCAAGGCTTTATAGTATAGTATTTTATAGTTTTATTTTTTATTTCTTTTGTTGTTGTTTAGACTCAAATTTTGGCCCGATTACTTGGAGTCGCATTTGGTAATTCTCCGATTGTGATAGATTCAACATGCTGGTTGTGCGGTAATGATTGCTCAAATTTGTACGTCGCAAGGTACTCGTTTATCGCTTTCTATAGCATAGCATGTTTATGAGACTTTTCATTAGTACACATTTCATATTACTCATTCTTTTTGCATAACTTGCTCATGACTTGAATCACAAATAGTTTTCCCTTTTTACCATAAATGTGAGGTGGCTTTCCATTGTGTATATATGCGAGAGACCGACATTTCTTGTTCTAACTGAATATTATTATGTTTAATCTTTCGTTTGTATTGTTTTTGTGAATGCACGAAAGTGATCAAGGCACTTGTTTGATTTTGAGCACAACTACCATAACTAAATATTCAATTCACCTTGTGAGTGTGTGATCATTAGTATCCCTTTTGAGCCTTTTTGTCAATGTCCATGTTGTTTTTGCTAAATGCTTGTCTATGAGTATGTGGTTCTCATTTTTGTATGGATGTTGATTCTTTGTTTTCTTGAACCTTCAACCATGATTTTTGGTTTGAATTTTTACCTTGCCTTAGAAAGTAGGGAGTATTCACTTTATGTTATGGTTGAATTCAAGTTGGGGAGAGAATGTTTGCCTCTTTATGATGTGATTGGTATGAGGTTATGAAAAGAAAAAGAAAGAAAAAAAATGTGACCAAGAAAGAAAGGAAAAAGAAAGAAAAAAGAGAAAAAGTTTGAAAAAGAACATAACAAAAAAGAGTTTGGAATAAAGATTTGTGTTAATAAGTTTTGTGTTTGGTGTGAAACTTGTGATGAAGAAGAGAGTTGGATTGAAATTATATTGTTTGAAACTTTGTGGAAGTAATTACTCTCTTAGGTTTAGGCAAGTTTTTGTTTCGATTAGCTTTAGGACTTATCACTTGTTTGTTAACCGAGCCACATTACAACTTTGAAATCCCTTGTGATTCGTGTCATTGCATTTTCAATACTATTTTTAGATGAACGCATAATTTTGTCTATTGTTTGCAAGATTGTTGGATGAGTGTTCAAAGTCCTCACCTTTCGGTGTTTTTCCATCTACCGATGAGTTTTTGCTAGGCGTGATTCGTGATTGAGCTTGTTTTGTTTTAGAATGTTTTGTATGATTTTTGTACTTAGGATTCGTTTCATTTTCATGTTCGTTGTAGGATTGTGGTAAGTATTTACTTTGTTCGTACGTTTTTGTTTGAACCATACAATTGTTTCGTTTTTCTAAACGTTGTTGATTCTTGATTCTTTGGATTTTTACTTTTGCGATTTGAGTGTTTGGCCTTGTTTGAGGACAAACAAATTCAAGTTGGGGAGAGTTGTTAAGTGCCAAAATGTAGTTATTTTGTGTTTGTAAATAGTGACACTTATCGATACTTTTTGTTAATATCGTTGAATAATTCCCCGTTTTGTGCATAAATACGTATACTTTGTGAATAGATATATTTTCATACACTTTTATACTTTTTGATAGTTTTTTACTCTTTTTGTAGGTATTCTTGTGTATTTGGAGCATGAGCAATAACGTGTCGAAGACACGGCTTCAAACGCTCGATTTTGAGCGGCGGAATCAATTCATTCGACGAATAAAGCTCAAAACCAAAGAATAATAAATCACCAATTTAGTTGATATATTGTCATTGTTAGATGGGAAATTGAATAAGCTTTCCAACGCTTCGAACCGGGCGCAAATCGGAGTTACGGTTCTCAAGTTACGCCATTTTTACTAAAAGTTGTTTTTTCCAATTCAACAGGTTGGGCGCGATGCGCGCTCCTGCGCGCGACGCTCGCTGTACTAGATCCAGAATTGTATAAATAGGCGGAAATCAGATATTTTAGGGCATGGTTGGATATTTTAGAGCTCCAATCCATCCAATAGCATTTTTTGAGTGGAAAGATGCTAGAAAACACATTGGAGTTGTCAAATGGATGATCCGGGGTTGAATCCTTCATCAATCGGAGCCGACAAACCGTGAGATTTTTGGGTTTTTCTTCTTTTCTTCTCTTTGTGGTTTCATTTGTGGGTTTTGTATATATATACTTTGATCTCATGTATATTTGTCGCCCATGGCGTTGTATAAAGTTGCTTTACAATATAAACTTGTTGTTTTTCCTGATTTTTTACATCTTGATGTTTGGGTTATGTTTGGTGGGTTGTTTTGCATCTTGATGTTAGGGATTTATGTTGTTGTAGAGATAGACCTCACAAATCTTGATTAGGAGAGATAATCATTAGCTTCTTGATTGTAGAGATAGATGAAGAGTTAATTTTCACTTTGTGTTAGTTCGTAATGCTACCGGGTTGTTCGATCGGTGGAGACATCGTCGATCGAGCAATATTTTAATTTAACACGGTAAGCTACCGTATGTTTGATTGGTGGAGAAATCGTCAACTAAGCATACGATAGAACTCGTGGAGGTGTTTGGATACGAATGCCGACAACGGGCAACACGTGAATGGTTTAAGGAGTATAGTAGACTGAGTGCAACTGGTCGATAAGCTTAAGTTTGTGAAGAGTAGATTATATACAATACTTGATAGTTTCTTCTATTTGAAGAATGTATTCTTTTTGTGCTGATATTTACTTTTCCATTTCATATTTAAATTCATTCAAAACCAAACTCATAACTAAGAATCCGTCGAACGGCAGTTCAGTAGCACTAATCTCTGTGGACACGATAAATTCCCGGATAAATATTTCCAAAACTTTTGTTGCTTGCCGCTTTACCGCTCCAACAATTGGATTGGGCAACAGTCTTACATGCTAAAACTTAAACAACCCAGGCATAATGTGAGAAATCTCAAGCTAAGTTTGAACAAAATCATGGTGAGGATTCTAATCAATTGTATCCACCTGCTGAAAGGGAAGATGAGCAAGAGTAAAAGACTTTTCTAAGTTATAAAAGTGGTGGGGCTATCAAATTCCAATTGGGTATGGTTTTTAATATTAAAAAGTTTATAAGGGATATTATAAAGAAATATGCCAAAGAGAGTAAGAAAAATGTGTTCTTGAAGAAGAATGATGGAAAAAGGATTGTGGTTAAGTGTATGGTTTGCTGTAAATTCTATATGAGGTTAAGTAAAAGGGTTGGAAACCAATTATGGCAAGTAGTTAGTCTAATTAATGATCATACATGTTACAGGAAACCTAAAAATAGACAAGAAAAACTGAATGGCTAACCAAGGAATTTGCCCATATTTTAAGACATAATCCTGACATTAAACCTCTTGGACTACAAGCTGAAGCAATGGATAGATGGGGAGTTAAATGTCCTCTGACCAAGCATATAAAGCTGAAATAAAATCAATAGAATTGATATAGGGGGCTGGTGGGGATTAATTCACTCATCTAAGGAGTTATGCACAAGAATTACTAAACTCAAACCCAAACAGTACTATTGTGATCTAGTGCTCTGATTCTTATAGTGGTTCTGTCTTTGAAAGGATTTACATCTATTTTGAAGCTTGCAGAGTTGGGTTTGCAATGACGTGTAGGCCACTAATTGAGCTAGATGTCTGTTTCTTAAAAGGATATTATGAGGGTCAGTTAATGGAAGCTATATAAAGGGATGGAAATCATCAAATATTTCTAATTGCCTATATTGTTGTATAGGATGGGACTAAAATTTCCTGGGAATGGTTCATTAAACTTCTAATTAAATACTTGCAGGCATTCAATCAAAGAGCATATTCATCCATATCTAATCAGCAAAAGGTAAAATACATTGTCCTTTCATATTTGTGAATTGCTTTGTCCTTTCATATTTTTATGCATTATACCTTTCATATTTGTGTATTATAATGTTGGGATTAGTTCCAGCAGTTCAAGGTATTAGTGATAATGTGAAGCAAAGGTTATGTGTGAAGCACCTGTGTTTTAAATTTTAAAAAGTACCCATAGCTTGGATTTAAAAGAAACCATATGGGCTGGAGCTAGGGCTACAACAATTGCAGGATAAATGTTAAGGATGAAAACTTTGAATGAGGCTGCATGGAAGGAAATGAATGATGTCCCTCTCAAGTTCTGGAGCTGTTCACACTTAAATACCTTTTCCAAGTGTGATTTGCAGGTAAACAATATGTGTGAAGCATTTAATAGAGTTGTTTTAGAACACACTGACAAACCTATAATCATCTTATTAGAAAGGATTAAACACTATCTAACAAGGAGGATTACTACTCAGAAGGAGATGATGTTTAAGTATGCTAGAGAAATTTCTCCAAGGATTCAATTGATACTTGAGAAGAACAAGAAAGATGCGGGGGGCTGGTCACCTACATGACACATGGATGATGATTTAGCCATTTTTTAGTAACAAATGGCATTGAAACATATTGTGTCAACCTCTTGTTGACGCGGTAAAGCGGCAAGCAAAAGATTTGAAAGTATTACTCTAGGGTTTATCGTGTCCATAGAGAATGGTCCGGTTAGAATACCATTCAACGGTTTCTATGTTTTCGAGCTTGATTTTAAATGATATAAAAGTAAAAAAGTTATAAATAGGTAAATAAATACATTCTTAGGAGAAAATAACCTATCAGGCATGAATATACACTACTCCTCACAAAATTAAATCTATTTATTAGTTGCACTCAACCTACGATACTCGTCATTACCATCACGTATCTCTCACATCAATGTTCATCTCTGAAGAACCAATAAGACGTATCACAATCAAGGTAATCTCTAACGTAAAGTTGAGAGAATATTCGTGTTCTCGTGTTGGCGATCTCTCGTGCGCAACTCAAACACAGAAGCATTAAGCTTCGATACAAAGTGATTGTTAGCACTAAATCCATCTCTAGAGTCTAGAGGCTAACAAAAATCTATCCCTAACCAGAAGTCATGAAGTATATTTCTATAGCAACACAAATCCAAACATAAATGCAAAAAGATTAAGGAAGATAACAATAATGATTTGTAAAGTAAGTTTTATACAACACCATGAGCGATAAATATACATATGTTCATAGTAAATGTACAAACAAAACCCAACAAAATAGATATACACAAAGAGGAGAATATATAAACCAAACATCTCACAGGTTGTCAGCTACAATTGATGAGCAATCCACCTCCGATCATCCAAATGCACAACCCAATGTTGTTTTCTAAGTTAATCCTGAAAGTATAATGCAAAACTTAAGAATTTGACAAAACCTGGAAGTATAATGGAAAATGATTCAGATATGGAAGATGTTACAACATGGAATCTAAAGGTTGTAGGGTTTGACTACAGTTCCATGAACAAAAAGGTCAAAGTCCTCACTTAGACGTTTGTCTCTCTTGAGAAGAAAATTGAGTTCCTAATGAAGGACCACATGTCCTAGGACTCTACTCAACATGTGTACCCTCACAATAGAGGCAACAAGAAATCATCTTGGAAGTGTCACCATTGTGTAAGATATGGCCATATAAGACACTTTTTCTATAGATTTTACGGATATCCTAGGTTTTATAGTCATTCAAGGCCCAAAGGAAAGAAAGGGAAGAAAAGTCAAACAAATAATTAGTGGAAACCCAAGGAAAATGTCACTTGTCTTATAGCTTATACATCTCTCAAAGTTTCCTAAAGAGAAGATTGGTATTTTGATAGTGGATGTTCAAGGCACATGACTTGTGAAAAGAGTTATTTTGAAGAATTGAAGTCGTGCTCAGATAATTATGTTACCTTTGGTGATGGAGCAAGAAGAAAAATCAAGGTCAAGTGCAAACTGGTCTATCCAAGTCTTCCTGAACTTAATGATATGTTTCTGGTAGAAGAATTGATTACAAACTTGATCAATATAAATCAACAATGTGATCAAACTTTCTCATTATCTTCAATCTTTTTCTATGCCTACACACAACAATTACATATAATCTTTTTTGCTGGGTGTCATCTAGATACAAGATTGAAAAGGTCCAATTTAGGATTGATGTAAATTGAATTGGGTTAAAATTCTTTGGGGGTTTCATTGAGAAAACCAGTTAATATTTTTCCTCCAAGATCATTGGTAATTTGGGGGGTTTTGCACAAGTCTTTACAATTTGGATTCATCCGAGTGAAAATTTTGAAGAACGAAGATTATGTCAAAGGAGTAATGCTAAACAGAGGATCAATTTAAAGACTTGGGACAAGATTTCGCAATTTGGATTCAGCCGAGTAAAAGCTTTAAAGAAATGAGCTTTGTCAAAGGAATATCGGTAAATTGAGGATCAATTGGAGATCTTGGGACACTTGATCCAACTCAAATCAAGGGAAGAGAAGAAGATAAAATCAACATCTAACATAGGGTTTTGAGAGTTGGATTGCTATTTGTTCTCTTGTTTACAACATTTGTAAAGGTTAATTGACTATCTTAATTCCATTTGGAATTAGGGGGAGACATACCCATATAGAGGTCGATTAGGGAACTGCCTACTCTCTCTCTCTCTCTCTCTCTCACACACACACACACACACACTCCCAACAATTTGACAATTTTCTTAGTGTAAAATTTCATATACTGATAATTTTGTTTGTGTTGAAGCATTTTAAACAACTTTGTACAATAATCACAATCTATACAAATTGCAATTGGTTTTTCATATCTTTAACACAAAGGAAATTCAGCTTGGTATTTATTAGTCACAAAGTGTTTGATAAATTGTTTTAGTCAGTTTTTGTGTTCTAATTCATTGGAAATTGATTATCAAAGTGAAAAAGTATTGAAATGTATTTTAGAAAAACAGATTGATTTGTTTTCTCATCATTTATGATACGTTTAAATCACATCATTATGGTTTAATATGCATATCTGATTATTTCGATAACGATTCAAAATAGACGAGTGTCATCCAAAATAACTTTCGCTTGCCATAGAAAATATATTTTTTAAATAGAATTTAAATCAGAAAATTTTATTAGGGATATATTCACCCACTCTAGATCGTTGCCTTCATCTAACAAGTATTTTTTGTCTTACAATCCTTCCAAGAGAAAAGATATTTACGACTATGGAACAATTGTATATGAGTTAGGTTTAGAATAAAATTTAGTGAATGAATCCTTTTATAGTTAAATATGTGTATCATACCCCTCGGTTATTAGCAAAACCAAAAAAAATACATTATTTAATAATTAAATAAAAAAGAAAGACGATACTTTTAAAGAAATAAAAACATAAGTTGTAGTTGTTGGAATTCGAAGCATGTACCCTGAATTAGTTTACCTTTCGGTTCCCTCCTACAATCGAGAGAATAAATGGTACTTTTTTTGGAAAAAAAGCGTGGCGTGTCCAGAAATTATACCTCGGCTTTTTTATTAGGTGAGATAAAAGTGTTGTCATAAAATGTATTATTTGTAATAGTGGCACCATCTAATTCAGAATAATAATTGGTCACCTCTTGTCACATCTCATCCAATTCTTCAATCCAATTCCCTTTCACTCGAAGAGCCAAAATATCATCAAGCTTTTAACACACGCATGAAAAAATTTAGTGTTGGCATCCATTTCCTTCAACCATTTACTCTTGAACCTTTGAAACAAAAGAGAATCATTAGTCTCGAGTAAATACGATAGATCCACAATTGCTCTAGTCCTAGTAGAAATCTCATCACAGTGAAGCACACCAAGATCAACTCTAAGATCCAAAACATAATCTCCTTTCTCAAAGCATCCAAACAAAAGTTCACATTACCAAACACCTCTATTCTCACACTTTCAAAAGTATATTTCAAAGACTTGAGATATTCTCTTTAAGAACAAAGGATTTCCAATTCAAAGAAATGGTACTAGACTAACTAGACTGGACCTCCCTCAAATTAGAATGCCTAAGCCAATGATCATTATTAGATTTTGGTCCCCAAAAATTATTTTCATAATGAAGGGTGAGTAAAGAGTGATCATATACATCTCTCAAGATAGTCCACTGATACATGATACCCTACTAATTACACTAATCATCAGAAACAAAAAATATATATCCAACCTACTAGTTGCCCTCATTAGGTTGAAACATTCTAATTTTTGTTTTATTATTTATCATTATCAACTTGATTAAATTATTTTTATAATTCAAAAAAACCAAATAGATGAATCAAATTTATAAAATATTTAAATATCTACTATAATAACTAATATAAAAAGTATTCAAATATCTATAATCTACTTAATATAAATTTAAGATTGTCATAATAACAATCCTAGACAAAACCCTACTTAATATAATTGTAACAAAATAGAAACTAAAATAAACACTACTTGATAGACAACCCGTCAAAATTATCTATTACAATATACTCAATAAACAAGACACAACTTGATAGTTCTATTCAAATGCAAACTATAATCAATAAACAAGTCACAACAATTAAACAGTAAAATCACATTAAAATAAAAATACAGACAATAATAAAATAAATAACTGTTGTAGAAGACAAATAAGTATGAATTATTATTAATTTATTAAAAAACACCCTTTCAAGTTAGCTTGACATTAATTCTCATGTTTAGAATTGTGCCTTGTAACATTCGGGAGGCATTTGTCCATTATATCTATTAGTATCATGACAATAATCATAGATCATATGATTATCTCTAACCCAATTCAATTGTCCCATTTGAGCATGACTCAATTGTTTGTATATTGGAGAAGTCCACCAATTTTCAGCTATATTTAAAGCACACTCGTTAATACTCACATCTCCTTTCCACTTGCAAGCCCTTGCTCTAAAATGATTAAATTTGACAGTGAATGGTGCATAATTCCAATCTATCTTAACAAGTCCACCACTAGTGGCCCAGTTATCTCCATTCCATATACTTGTGTAAACCCTCATTCCTTGTTTATTTGGGTATGGAATGCCATCTCTTTCATAATTTCTGTATACCCTAATTGGGATGCTGTCAATATAAAACCTGTTGTAATAAATAATATAGATTAGGGTATATAATAAAATTCAAAATCAAATGAAGTTGTCCTAGCTTAATAATTTTGATATTTGTTAGTTAAGCTAAAACTTACACACAATATAAATTTAAAAATAATATAAAAATTTAATTGATTTACTCTAATTAAAAATATAACTATACTTTACAATGTGAATTAATTAGTCACAAATAATTTATAAGCCCTTTTTGAAATACTATCTATGTCTTTAATTATATATTTATTTTTAAATTTAAATTTAGTGACTCTATTAGTCTAGTAGTTTAACAACTTTTTTCGAGTGAAATTTTTATTCGATGTTGTGAAGCGTCAATCTCCACTATTAAAATTTCATTTTAATGTTTTTGATTGATATGCAGGGAATAAAACAAATGATCTAGATTCCCTATATCAAATTTCCACATGAGAGTTAAATATATGAAAATTTTACAATAAATTGACATATAACTCTTTTTTACAATTATAATGTATTAAAATTAATATCGATAAATAATGAAATCAATTTAATTTATTATCAACTTACACAATTTCAGTGGGATTCCAATGAATAGTATAGTTGTGAAAATCAGTAGTAGGATCAAACCAAAGATAAAATTGTTGTTCTCTGTTTCCATTTCCTTCTGTGTAAATGTTTGTATGAATAATATAAGGTTGTCCCGAAACATTTCCTAAGAATTCAAAATCTATTTCATCACGTTGACTTCCTATGGAAGATAACTGCACAACATTTTGTCAAATGGAACATCAACATTTTAAACTTAAGTAATATGTATATAAAAATAAATTCATTGTTTCTAATGCGATTTATTTTTGTTTAATGAAAAAATAGAACTTTATTAGATCTTTTAGTTGAACTTACATAGTAGGATATAACTGATCCTGCAGAATTACCAGGCACAAATTTGATTCGTGATTCAATATTTCCAAATAAAAATGGTATCTTTGTTCGAGCCCCTGATCCTGTAATTCAAATGTGACACTTAACATTTTAATTCAAATATGTCAATCAAAACATACATAATTTTTCATAAATTAAAAATTGATTAAACAAATAGATATCAGTAAACAAGTTAATTCAAAAAAATATATTATACTAATTATTTTTAATAGTTATATTAATATTCACTTACTATATATATATATATATATATATATATATATATATATATATATATATATATATATATATATATATAGTAAGATGCATCACACTCATAATTAAAAATTATTCTATTTATAATAAAATTATAGAAGTGTTTTTATTAACAAAGACAAACATAATATAATTTCACCTGTGATTTTATCCAACGAAAGTTGGAGATTATCATCCCAAAGTAATGCATTTTGGGCACCCCATTCAATACGCATGCTTTTTATAAAATTTGCATCTATTTGAATAATGTTAGGTATAACAACAAAGAAGAACAAAGTAACCAATTTTTTGAATTTTGCCATATTAACTCCGTGATGTTTTAGGAACTTGAAAACTTGCAATTGCATACTTTTTCTTTTGGTTTTTAATGTCTTTATATAGGATTAGTGTGACAATATTATAAATATTCAAAAATTATTATGATTATTTGAAAATGAGTCATAAAATTTATGTCAACTACATTGATTTTTTTATTGTAATAGTTTATTTTAAATGGAAACCGCATTTTTACATGAACAGATCAGAAAACAAGTTCAAATGGAAAGTGCATGGTCCAATTTTTATGCTCAAATGGAAAGTGTATGGTAAATTAAAAATATCTTGTAACTTATAAAAAATTAACAATCATTATTATATTATAAAATAATTCTATGAATTTGTGTTGGCTATTACTATAATGGCAAACAGATTATCAATTAAACGCTAGGATGGAAATGTTGGTAATAGCGTAACCACTAGTAATAACAAGGAAGACAATAATTTTATATATTTGAATTATTAAGTAAAATAATTTATCATCATTATTATTATTATTATTATTATTATTAATATTAATAATAATAATATTATTATTATTATTATTATTATTATTATTATTATTATTATTTTTATTATTATTATTGTTGTTGTTGTTGTTGCTGCTGCTGCTGCTATTTCTTGATAATTGATTTTATCAATTGTATATTTGGTATATGGTTATGTTGTTTAATTTTAACATTTATTTATCTATTTATTCAAATATGACTTGTGTATCATAAATTATTTCAATTTTAAATAAAATATATGTGTGGTGATGAAAATTGATTTTGAATAAATTGATTATTAAAGTTGATTTTGGTTAAAAAAACTTGAATGTAATGTAATTTATTTTTGAATATATTTATGTAAAAGTGAGTCGAACAATAAATTTGAATGTAAAAATCAATTATAGTCCCAAAAGCTATAATTTTTACTTTCAAATACAATTAATTCTAGAGGTAAAATAAATTTTATTTTATAGAGTCAAACACATTAAAATTAATTCTACACTAACTAACCTATTGAGGGGGAGGGGGGGATAAAACACTAATTAAAATACTATTTATTTTTTTAATCATAATACGAGAATGAATAATTGAGTCTAGTATTGCTCAGTTTATTAAGAATGACCAGTTTAGTGGGAGTGAAAAATCATGTAAATAAGACGGATATCATGGAGAACCGTGATGAATTCAAATAAAGAATTTTTTTCAGGTTGTTGTTGTTAGAACAAGATTTGGTTCTACATTTTATCTCTAAGTTTTGATGATAACAACACATATATTTCATATGTAAACAATTTTGTTTCTAATATTTTCTTGAGTGTGCAAGTTAGAAGCTCTGTAAGATTTATGACTGTTGTCTAAAGAATCCTCAGATATGTTGTCGTCAGAAAGTCTATTCGCTTCACTTTTGAAGAAACATCAGTAATTCTATGGAATGCTGAATGATAATCAGAATGAGATCTACTGTGTACTTCTCAACAAGCTTCAGTACAACGGTCTGCTCAACAAAGTTCTATTCCTATTGGTTATGATGTTCTCATGCTATCTTAACAAAGTAGTTTCTAAACTACTCACCAGATACATCATCAGAAGAACAAAGAAAAAAAATGATCTTTTCCAAGTTTACTACTTCAGAATCAGAAGTACATCATTTGAAGATAAGATCAATAAACTTTATCAAGAAGATTCAGTACAACGGTCTGCTCAACAACTCACATTTATCAAGACGTTCGTACTATTCAAAAGTTTCTTTCACGCCATCATGTCAAAGCTGCAAGCTATTGACTAAGGAAATAACGTGTTCTACGAGGACCAACACCTACACTTAAGGGACCACTAACAGAATTGATCAATATTCTGGTTGTTAGTCACCGATAATTGGCACGTGCAATTATAATCATTTCTATGATTAGTGGATTAAATATTGCAAACCATTGATGTAAGAACTAAAACAAGAAAATCTTAAAATGTTAAGGATGAAATCTAATTTTTTTTTATAGGAAATTTTTAAAAGTTAGTCCATATGACATGAGACAAAATGCCTATCAACCCTACAATATAATATATACTTATATTTAAATTCAATATGAGAGAATGAAATTCACAAACTGTGTTTGAAGTATATAATTAATTAAAATATATTTTAAGAAGGACCAAACAAGAGAATCTTGAAATGCTAAAAATGAAATTTAGTTTTTTTATAGGAAATTGTTCAAAGGTAACATATATAACAAGGGATAAAATAACTATTAACCCTAGAATATAATATATATTATATTTAAATTCAATATGACGAAATAAAAGTCATAATTGTGTTCTAAGTATATCAAATAGTAAACAAAAATATTATATTAAACTAATAAATTGTATTAACAAAATTTAAAAAAATTTATAAATTAAAATAATACATCTTACTAAAATAAAAATATAAAATATAAAATATGTATGCGGTTTGGTTTGACTCATTAAATTCAATTATAATTTTTTTTCGATTCGAGTGGTTTTCACAAAAGCAACATCCAAACACATAACACAATATTCAAATTTGTACAGTTTTAATTTTTCTTAATTGTTTTTCAATTTTAATTTGCTTTGGTTTGATTTGAACACCCTTAATTTATATACCGTCGTCCAATTTTTGTTTAGTTTTTCAGCATTATTATTTGAATTTGCGCACTTTATTAATTTTAAAGTCATATGGTGGGAGTAAAAATACCACATGTTATGTTGTAGAATTCAATTAGTTAACTAAACATAATGTTAATAGCAAGGAATAAAGTTGTTAGCACAAAATAAATAGAAGACGAAAATTTAAAATATTTTTAAGGATAAAAATAAAAATAATTATAATTAAAGACCTTATTTAAACCTATATAATATATGAATTCTTAGTACTTATATGGTAAACAGTGACTTCTTTTCCTTCAATATTGCATATGGAATGATCTTCCTTTTTGCCCAAGGCTTAAACTTTAATCATCTATTTTTCTAGTTTTTTTAGATGCAATTTTAGGTCATTGCAATTGTTTTCATCATATTCATGATGCCGTTATCTTAGGTTTGTCGAGTTATTCTTATTCATTTGTATGGACGCCTCAATCCTATTTAATACACATTTACAAACTCTTCTAATTTCATAACAAAGAATATGAACATCAAGGTTACATTGTAACATGAAGAATAAAGAACATTGATGTCCTATTGTATACACATTTGCAAATATTTGTAATTTTATGAAAAAGAAGATGAATCTTAAGTTTACATTGTAAAAGAAAAAAATGAGTATACCGTTTTTGACATTATTTTGCCAATCTTATTGAAATGTATAAATATAAATGAAGAAAGTGACATAATTTTTTATTTTAAAAACTGAACAAGAGCAAATATGTTTTAAATTTATTTTCGTAAGTAAATAAAATCTCATTGAACTATCAATAGAGACTAAAATAAAATAATTGAATATTATAAACTACAATAGACAAACAAATATATTACACTGTTCACATTTAAAAAAATAAGAATAAAATCAAATCACAAATTTATAATACTAAACAATTATGTAAAAAAACAAGGGTTAATAGTAGTTTACCCCCTGTAATATGAGCGTGTTTTGGTTTACCCCCACCGTTGCTAAATGCAGGTTTTGGCAACTGTTTTTTTTGAAAAAACCGTTGTCAAAAGGTAGGGAGAGGGGAAAAACAAAATTCGCTAACATTATAGGGGATGAATTACTATTAACCCAAAAAACAAACATACCCATCCAACCTAGTATGTCATTCCTTCTCAATTTTAGTATTGCGCCTTAAAACATTCAGGAGGCATTTGTCCTTTATATCTTTGAGTATCAAGACAGTAATCATAGATCATATGATTGCTTCTAACCCAATTCAATTGACCCATTTGAGCATAACTTAATTGTCTGTATACAGGAGAAGTCCACCAATTTGCAGGTATATTTGAAGCACATTCGTAAATACTCACTTCTCCATTCCACTTGCAAGCTCTTGCTCTAAAATGATTAAATTTGGCTGTAAATGGTGCATTACTCCAATCTACCTTAACAAGTCCACCTTTAGTGGCCCAATTTTCTGCCCTATGTAAACTTATGTAAACCCTCATTCCTTTTTTGTTTGGGTATGCAATGCCATCTGTTTCATAGTTTCTGAATATCCTAATTGGGATGCTATCAATATAGAATCTGTGGTAACAAATAAAATAAATCAAGGTATATAAAATTAGAAAGGTGTAACCATCATATTTTATATGTAGACGAAATGATAATTATCACTAAAACTCATCACATGCACAACTACGACGTTTCGTATTTAAATTACGATGAATGTGCCTAAGTTTAACGATTTTGATATTGGCTAGTTGAGCTAAATTTTTTGGATGATATAAACTTAAAAATAATATTAAAAAATTGATATTTCCCAACTAGCAATATAACTATATGTTATAATGTCAACTAGCTAATCACAAATAATTTTATGAACAATTCTTAAAGTACTATCTATGTATCTTATTATAAATTTGTCTTCTAAATTTAAATTCAGTGTTTCTATATGTCTGGTCGTTTAGCAACCTTTTGAAAATCAATTTCTTAATCGATCAGAAACTCATTTAGTGATTTAAAGATTGATTAAGCGATCAATTAAAAACTTGATTGTTAAATTAGTTGTTACAAATACTAAAATATTTTATTCACTAGATCGGTTGTTAAATAAAAAGTTTTAATAGGTTTTTTTTAACTTAACTTACACAATTTCAGCGGGGTTCCAATGGATAGTATAATTGTGAAAATCAATAGTAGGATCAAACCAAAGATAAAATTGTTGTTCTTTGCTTCCACTTCCATGTGTGTAAATGTTTGTATGAACAATGTAAGGTTGTCCTGAAATGTTTCCTATGAACTCAAAATCTATTAGATCACGTTCGTTTCCTGTTGACGATAGCTGCACATTTTTTCCAAACGAAATATTAATATTTTTAGCTTAAGTAATATGTATATCAAAATTAAATTCTTTGTTTCTTGTGGATTTTATTTTTGTTTGGTAAAAACAAGATAATTTTGTTGTTATTTTATTTTAACTTACATAGTAGGATGTAGCTATTCCTGCCGAATTACCAGACACGAGTTTGATTCGAGTTTCAATGGTTCCAAATAAAAACGATCTCTTTGATTTAACCCCAGATCCTTCAATTCAAACATAATATTAATCAGTTAAGTTTAAATATGTCAATATAAACTTACAATTTTTTTCATAAATTAAAAAAAATATTAAAGTGATAGAAAAATTGATTGAACAAGCACATATAAGAAAATAAGTTCAAATAAGTCGGTTTTAAAAATATATAATAATAATAATAATAATAATAATAATAATTTTTAGTAGATATATATATATATATATATATATATATATATATATATATATATATATATATATATATATATATATATATATATATATATATATATATATATATATATATATATATATATATATATATTGAAAGAGGCATCATGCTCCGAACTAAAAACTATTATCTTTATTGTAAAATGAAAGATTTTTTTCTTCTATTAGCAAAGATATATATAATTAAATTTAAAACAAGCTATAAGTTCATAATTTAATTCTACCTGAAGTTTCATCTAACATAAGTTGGAGATCATCATCCTGAAGTAATGCATGTCGAGCACCCCACGTAATATGCATGCTTTTGAAAAAATTTGCATTTACGTGAATAATGTTAGGTATAACAATAACGAAGAACAAAGGAAATAATTTTTCAAAAATTTTCATATTAACTCCTTTGGTCCTAGTTTCTCTTGTAAAAATTTGATATTTTATGAAATTGAAAACATGCAATTGGATACTTTTTCTTTTGTTTTGTAATGTCTTTATATAGGACTAGCGTGTGACAATGTTATAAAAAGTCACTCCTTGTTAAATATTTATAAATATTTAATAAATTGAGTGTAAAATATGTTGATCTTTATTTAGAATTTAAATTCAAAAATTAATATTATATGAAAGTGAGAACCCTAAAATTCTATGTTACTGATGTTGAACTTTTTAGGATATTAGTTTGTTTTATATTTTGACAAACTAAAAACTTTTGAAATAGATAAAAATATTCAAATGAAAATCGTATGGTCCAATATTTATGGTAAAATGGAAAGTGCATGATAAGTTAGGAATTTCACCACGCATGAGTGCGGTCATATGAATACATCTAACATGAGAAATAAGAGTGTTATATCACAAGTTGGTAGAGCGATACACAAAGTGTGTCTTTTTGTAGAAAATAACATTTCCTGTATTATTAAAGATGGTCAAGATACAATATTCTTGAAAGAAAATTAAATGCCTATAAACTCCTCACTAACGAGGAATGTTGATAATTCATGTCCTAGATGTAATGTTGTACCATATTCCATCATGCATGTTGTTCGAGATTACCATGATGTGAAACCTTTTTGGCATAGCATCATAAAACTTGAATATAATAACAATTTTTCAGTTTAGGTACTCTTGGATGGTTGATATCAAACCTATTATGCAACAATATGGGTAACATTGTTTGGCTAGTGGATCTTATTTTCGGAGTTATTGAAATTATCTTTGGAGAGAACTCGATTCTCTCATATTCTTGCATCAATTGGATATGGATCATACTCTTTGGTCTAGAATCCTAAATCAAAGTTGATGACAATCATAGTTCTTTGGATGGACACTGAAATATAAAAGATAGTACAACTACTAGTGTTAGTGTTAAGGGATAAATGTCAAAGTGTAGTTATTTTTTTATATAGTTTTATCGCACTTATCATCTCTTTTTCCTCAACTTGTGAGTGAATGCGTACGGCTATGAGACCAATGTAGAACGCTTTATTTCTTGCTTTCAAAACCAACAATCTTCTGCAACACACACCAACATTTGTCTTCAATGGAGTTTCTATATTAGGGTAAAAGATGAAGGGCGAAAAGGGAGTTGGCAATTATCTCTTTTTAAGTTCAAAATGTTTTTTATTTCTGATGTGGCATTAGTGATTACAGGTGTTACTAAAGAAAATTAAAAATAAAAAGATATTTGCCACCTAACATGCTACATAAGATCCTTGGCTGAACCTTCTTACTAAAAGGTTTAAACGAACGAAATTTTCAAGTGGCAAGGGTCAAAACGACTACGAAGGCTCCAACGGTCTGTCTGTTTCTGATTTATTTCTTTGCAGGGTCAAAAATGGATCTACATTGTCCTTCTGGTTCAGCAAGTGGGTGGGGAATCAAACCTTGTCGGAAGCGTATCCGGAGCTGTATGATGAAGCTGCAAACTATTTCATGTCAGTAGCTAAGGCTTTCCATTGGGAGGAAGAGGTTTGGAACTGGAATTGGGATTGCTGGTTGCAAGAAACAGAAGCAGAATATGTGGAATTGTTGAGCTCGATGCATCAACAATTGCCACTGGTCAGCAGCCAGAATTCCGGCAGAGATGAGGTCGTTTGGATGGCGGACGAGCAAAAAGGATTCTCTGCTAAAGGTTGTGCCAAGGAAATCAGTAGTCACGATCATGGTCCAGGGCTGCAATCTATTCAATTAAGGAGAATCAGATTTGTGTGGAAGATTAAAGTTCCTTTTAAGGTGGGTATATTCGGTTGGAGGTTCGTTTTGGGTAGACTACCGACGAGAGAACAATTGAAAATTAGAGGGATTATAGTTGATGATATAGATTGTTGTTGTGTTTTCTGTTTTCAAGAAATGGAAACCTCTTCTCATCTTTTTGACAGTTGCCCATTTACTAGAAGAATTTGGAATAAAGTGGGACAATGGATAGGGGATAACGTGAATTTGCAGAATGAGGATCTGAGGAATTTCTTGGATCATTTTGATAAGATTAAGGCGGTAGAAGAACGATTAACTGTGGGAGTAATTTGGATAGCGTTCATGTGGAATCTGTGGATGATAAGAAATGCTATTCTCTTCAAAGGTAGCATTTTTAATTTCGACGAGTGTTTCTCCGCTATCGTCCTTAGTTCCTGAAAATGATTTAGAGTAATTAATGATTTTTCTACGACTTGTAACTTTCACGTTTGGAACACTTATCCTCTTCTCTGTATAAAGAGGTAACGTGATTTCCTTTGTAATTTTGATCCTTTTGTGAATAATACCATTACTCATTGAAAAAAAAAAAAGAGATAGTTAGTTGTAACTAACTTTTCTTGAATATGGTAACAAATGACATAATTGTTTGTGCATTATCTTCTGGTTCTTTCAAAACTACATATGAAATACTTAATTTTTCATTTTTCTTAAGATTATTCAATTTCATTAAGTCTTAAAACTTAATCATCTTTTTTCTAACTTTTTAGATACAATTTTAGATCTTTACAATTGTTTTCACGATGATACATCAAATTATGTGTAAAAAAACCAACCTTAAAATTATATTGTAAAAGAAAGAAGGATTAACTATTATCATGTTAATGATAACATTTAACCAAATTTATTAATGTTTGTAAATATAAATGATAACAATTGTCATATAATTCTTTTAAAAAAAGAGTTATATTTTTGCTTTAACTTATTCTCTCTATTAAATAAGATCCTATTAAAACATCAATAAAGACAACAATAAAATAACTTAATATTTTAAATTGCAATAAACAAATAAATACATCTTATTATTCATTTCTTGAAAAACAAAAATTAAATCAAATCACAAATTTGTAACATCAAATAAATAAGAAAAAGCAAAAAAACAACAAAGACAAAAGACACCCCCTTCAAGCTAGCTTATGATTCCTTCTCAAAATTTAGAATTGTGCCTTGAAACATTCAGGAGGCATTTGTCCATTAAATCTTTTGGTATCACCACAATAATCATAGATCATATAATTTTTCCTTACCCAATTCATTTGGCCTAATTGAGCATAGCCCAATTGTTTATATGTTGGAGACATCCACCAATTTGTAGCTATATTTGAAGAACATTGACTAATACTCATTGCTCCATTCCACTTGCAAGCTCTTGCTCTAAAATGATTAAATTTGGCTGTAAATGGTGCATTACTCCAATTTGTCTTAACTAGTCCACCTCTAGTGGCCCAATCATCTGCATTCCATAAACTTGTGTAAACTTTCATTCCTTGTTTGTTAGGGTATGCAATGCCTTCATTTTCATAGTTTCTGAATACCCTAATTGGAATACTATCAATATACCACCTGTGTAAAAAAAATATAAACATGGTATACAAAATTAAAAAAGGGTAACCAAATTATAAACTAGAAAATATTATACATTTTAATTAACATGCATAATAATAATAACAATGTCAACAAACTAATCACAAATAATTTTGAGTGAATTTTAAAGTACTATCTATATTACAAGACTTTTTAATATTTTTATTTAGCGTCTCTTTGTATTAAAAATCACAAAAAATAGTAAATATTATTCCTTACTATTTGCGGCGAATTTTCTTTTTGTCAAATATTACTTAAGTTTGAAAACTAAAAAGTGTTATATTTTAAAGGTAGAATCACAATAAGAGTTTCTGAAAAATTTAAAATTCACCCAATTGGCCAAGTAAAGAACATTTTAAATTATTATAATAATATATAATAATTTAAAATAGGATTTATATTTAAAGAAAAACTATTTTCAAGATGTAGCTTATATTTATAAAAAGAGGTAGAAATTATGATCAAAGTCAATAATCTTAATGTATAAAATTTTACAATAAATTGAAGCATAATAAATATTTTTAATCATAGTGCATCAAAATTAAACACAATTAATAATGAATAATTTAAGTTTATTATCATCTTACACAATTTCAGTAGGGTTCCAATGGATAGTATAGTTGTGAAAGTCAGTAGAAGGGTTAAACCAAAGATGAAATTGTTGTTCTTTGCTTCCATTTCCTTGCGTGTATACATTTGTATGGATTGTATAAGGTTGTCCTGAAATATTTCCTAAAAACTCAAAATCTATCTCATCATGTTGGTTTCCTGTGGAAGAGAGCTGCACAATTTTTTGTCAAATAAAATATTAGCATTTTTATTTTATATAAAATTTGATTTTCAATTTAATGCAATTTTTTTATTTTTATTTTTTAACTTACATAATAAGCTGTAACTGTTCCTGCTGAATTATTAGGCACTAGTTTAATTCTTGATTCAATAGTTCCGAATAAGAATGGTATCTTTGTTTGTGCTGCTGATCCTGAAATTAATTTTCTTTAACAAATATGAAAAAGATAAAAACTAATTGAATGCGTAACATGGTTAAATTGTAGTTCAAGTATAATTCAATTTGGTGTTCAACTTGACTATAGAACAATTGAAATAAACTAACATACAAACTCGTTGATTTGCAACTCAAACCGATTGAATTGACAGGTCCAAATTGATTTTTAAATTATCGGTGATATAGATTTGTTATAAATCTTGTCTAAAACTAAACCAAGAGCTAGGATTGTAATGGTTCGGAGTGGCAACTCAAACGGATTGAATTGACGATTTCAAAAATGATTTTATAAATCATCGGTTGATATAGATTTCGGCACAAAATCTTCAAGTCTCAAATTGCAAACTAATTTAAATGCAGTCTAAAATACAATTCAATTAAATACTAAACAAATTTCAAATACAAACTAATTAAATGACTTGATGTAGTCCACATAACTAACTAAATAAACAAATTTCAAATACAAACTAATTTTTGGTTTGGTTTGATTTTTCCATTTCATTGATTCTTACACCCCCTAACTAATTAAATACCATTCAAATTATTCATACATAATTAAATTATACCTGAAGTTTTATCCAACACAAGTTGGAGATCATCACCTTGAAGTGATGCATGTTGAGCACCCCATGTAATATACATGCTTTTAGAAAAAGTTGCATCTACTTGGGCAATGCTGTTGGGTATAATTGCAAGTAAGAACAAAGCAAACAATTTTTCAAACATTGCCATGTTAACTCCCTTAATTAATTATAACTTATCTTCTTGTATGGATTTGTTGTTCTATCACTTGCAATTGGATACTTTTTTCTTTTGGTTTTTGATGCCTTTATATAGGACAAATTTAACAACATTATATGAACTACGCGTTAAATATTTATAAATTTAATTTAATAGTTGTCAAGTATATTGACCTTTTTATGGAATTTCTATGAAATTATTGTTATTTGGGAGAGCCATTGAAATATATGTCAACTATATCATGAATAAATTTAGCTTGATTTCATATTTGAAGCCACAATAATTTATTTTGAAGATAAAATTAATTTTAACATATTTTATTAATTTAGAGTAAAGTTGAATTTGCATTCATAATAAATTCTAATTTTAAAATAAAATTTATGATTTATTCACTAAAATTTATTATACTCTTGAATAAAATTAATTTAAAATTAATTTTTTTTAGATATTAATAATTTTTGTTGTTGAAAAACCGAATGTACTAAATTAATTGAAATTGAAATATACTTGGCTGGAACGCGGATAGAGAAATTGGAATGTCATGGGTAGGACTAATCTTCTTCTTTACAGCTTTTTATTTTTTGAGTGGTAAGTGATTATTAGAAATAAGGAATTCCTCCACCAAACGTGCACACCTCATTGAGGAACAAAAATACCTTGGGCTAGTTAGTTGTGCCTTCATAATTAATTAAGGCCACTTTCTTTCTCTTCTGTTTTTCCACTTTCAACATGACCATGTTGCTACATTAGCCATACAATTAATATATGTTCATAATTGAAATTTATATAAATTTTTTGTTGGCTTAAATATTTTCTGTTGCAGTCATAGGCCATAGGCCCAATTGTCTTTCAATATTTTTAAACCACCGCATGAGCAAGAGTAAAAAAAATACGATTCTATTCATAATTCACTTTATCCCTTTATTTACAAAGTGATTTGGACGTTAGAGTGCTATTCTTACATGTTTATCTCGCACATCTGCAACGGAGTAGCTTGCACCATCACATCAAGAACATGCATTAACAATTTTGGTCTCCAAACAGAACGGTGACATCGTCTTTCGAAATTGATTTCACGATCAGATCTCTCGTGATTCAATCCGATCTTTACTTATTCAATCAAATCTCCTCTGGTTCAAACCTTAATTGATTTAACACATACATTAGATGTAAGCAACTTTGAAATTCATTCCTATAGAATTTACAAAATCCTCTAAATAAAAGCTCATATTTATTCTTCACTAGAGACATGATCGATAGAGATTCGTTCAAGTAGGAAGAATCTCTATCGCAAGGATATCTTAAATCAACATCTCTAAGTGAGAAGTAGAAAGACGATAGACCAATCTTAGAGTTTTAAGACTACGTGAAGGTGGACGGGGTTCTGAATCAGGGTCGGTCCTTTGAATTTGGATGCTTTTGACGAATCAAAAGAGTGGTGTCCCAAATTTTTTTGTTAACAATAAATACATAAGGATAAAAGAAATAATTGGATAAAGACACATTTTCATTTGACATTGTGCAAAAAGAATACAAGTATGAACTTTGAATCAATATTTATACTACATCAAAACATAAACCACTACAAATAGTCTTCTTCTTCTTCTTGATCCGATCTTTTTCCTATAAAAAATTGACCAAACCTTTAAAATTATTTAAATATCATCCACTTAGCATTTTTTTTTTTGCAAAATCATTAATAATTTGTTCATAATCAAGATTCTTCAAAAAATTATTTTCAATTGAAATCAACGCAAGAACCCATGAGTCGTGATGATGGTGATAAGCCAACGTCACACTACCTTCTTGAATACCTTCCATTGCAACATACATTGAGCAATGGGTGTTGTTTGCTTACTCTTCTGATGCCTCCTTCGTAAAAAGAAGAGTCATTTCGTATTCTTTGATTGAAGGAACGCTGGTTATATCGAAGGTGACTCTTAATCCCTTGATGAAGTTCATAGAAAAAGAAGTAGTCTACGCTATCGCGGAAGTGCATGAAGGAATAATTGGGCAACATTTAGGTGCTCGTGGTCTGACCAAAAATGTTCTCGAAGTTGAGTACTATTGGCTGAGTATAGTTTATGATGCTAAAAAGTATGTGAAAAGATGTCACCAGTGCTAAAGACACTAAGACATTCACAATCCTCCCTTGCTTTTTATTTTATTTTGTTACAGTGGGAGGGGAATATTCTTGACTCCTTCCCTTAAGCGCCAGAACAACTCAAGTTTTTTTGATCGTAACAGTAGATTATTTCCCCAAATGAGTTAAAATAGAAGTGCTAGCAAAGATCACAACGTCAAACGCCTTGAAATTCTTTAAGAGGAACATCTTAGTCATGGACGGGGTTCCTCGGGCCGCCATGACAAACATCAGGACAGAATTCACAAATAAGAACTTCAAGAAACTTTTTGAAGACTTGAAGGTCAACCAGCATAGCACACCCGCCTCGGCCACTCTCTATGAAACCAGGCTGCAACAGAACACACGATTAAAACACACTATGCCTCAAATGTTAAATACTCTCTATTAAGTGCTGGACTTATACTAGGCTAGGCACTGTATCCACTATGAATTCTATGTCCTGCAGCAGGAAAACAAGGACTAACCTCACTACTCGCTTTAAGAATCCGCAACTATTACTCAACCACAGAATAGCACCTTTATATGCAAGCAGTGCAGTGCCAATCGATCTCAAGACAGATTAACTATGACTCTCAATGATTAGGCCATTCTTAAGATTACCAAGGATTTGTTTCTTTTCAAGATCAATGGGCTAATTTCCTTAAAGTTATGATAACCATTGAGCACACTTATGCTAAAAGTTGGTTAAAGCTTTGGATCAAAAGTGTTTCGATCCTGATAGTTTTCGTTCATTCGCCTGTGCTTTTTATCCTCCGGTTCGAGTTTGTGCAGAAAAAGGAATACTAAACAATTCATTCTAAACTAACAAGTAAACATATATTAAAAATTGAGAGACAATTTGTAGGAAAAAATTTCATCTATGCTTTCTTGCAATACAATTTACATTATTTACATTACACAAAAACTAAATCTTGTGCAACAAGTTAACTTTTACATTACTAATAATAACATCACTATTTCCCTCCTTATTTTGTACATAAAACTTCAACTACAATTCAACTACATAAAAGTATACATGAATAATCCAAAACTACTAACAAACCCTATTTGTTAGTATGCACAAATTGACTGAATATCACATGCTTAAGATACCACAATAGAGAATCATTAGATTAACGAGAGAAAAAAATTAAAATTTTTCTCTTAAATCTGACGACTCTCCATTGTACTATGTATAATCTTTTCACTCTGAGAGCCCTACTCGATGTGGACCCATATTCCCTCGCTAGGCACGCTGCGATGAACAACATAGAGCAAATAGTATCCGGGAGGAGCAATTTCACCAGAAGGCGGCGCCAACGCCATAATACTATAAAGTCCTTGGCGATCTGTAGACATAGACCTAAGATTGAGCATTAAAAGCCTTTGGCTCATACTATATCCATGAGTAGTAAAAGGTGGGAAATACATAGTAACCTTAATATCACCCTTATTCAAGTCATTGTTAGCCGGATCTTTCGGCATTTTAAATTGTATCTCAAATTTATGACCATACTTCAAATTTTTTCCTGTAAATTCTGAAACAATTGTTGGTCTATGCTTGTCAAGAGCTGGATCCAAATAAGGAGGAGAAAAGCCTTCAACTCTTGTCTCAGTTGGGAACTTATCTACATCTTTGTATGTATCATGAGTGTTACTTCCAGCTACCCAAATTTTTCCATTAGGTAACACTGCTGATGTTGAATGATACATTCTTGATATTTTTGTTGGAGCCATTTGCTTGAACCTCTCACCATTCTTTTCTTCTGGATAATACAATGCTGGAATTAGGTTTGGTGAATCAGCATCCCACCATCCAGCTGTTCCTTTTTGTGCACCATTGATAAACAAAAGTTGTCCATTAGGAAGGTTTAGACAATCTCCCATTGTTCTACTTGAAGGCATTTGTTCGGTTTCCCATTTCGGGACTTTATCAGTGATTACCATCCTATATATGAATCAGATCAGATACATCAGTTATTCAGCGAACCTAAAAAGTAATTTTCTTTTGCTTATAATAGTGACCAGAGAGTAATACCTGTTACAATCTTTGAGACAAGGATTGAATGCTTTCTTTGTTTCGGCAATATAGAAAGCGTCGTGAGAGTTACCACCACAAATAATGACTTCTGCTTTGTAAGGACCCATATTGTCTTGGAGAGATAGATCTATAGGAAGGAGGGCAGAAGTACCGGAAGCCGGATAATTCCGGGCACCTCCGGGGAGGACGGGATAGGTCCGAACAACTTTGTTGGTTTTAGGGTTAAGGAGAAGAGAGCGGTTGTTGGAGAAGATGAAGAGGTTACCATCAGGTGTGAGATGAGTGAATGGATAAAGATTGTTTTCATCAATGTCTGAAGTTTCATAGAGGAATGGGAAGAAGTAGACTTTTTCAGTTTTTAGGCCTTCTTGTTTTGGAAGGTACTCATAGCTAAATGATCTACGTCCTCCTACTATAATGAAGCTTCCATCAGCAAGGATTGTTTGAGTTCCATACCTAATTGAACAACAATAAAGCAATGAAAATCATCGTATAACGTACGAGCCAAGAAACCGAACCAAACTAAATTGAACCATAACAAAAATTCAAAAGTATAACAATTTGACTAAGAAAACAATACTACTAATTACAGTCCAGTTCGGTTCGGTTTGAAATTTAGAACTAATATATCAAACAAATATTTTTGTTCAATTTAGTTTGAGAATAACTTAAACGGTTTGATCCGCTTCTTCAAATTTTTTATTATGATTCAGTTCATTTCAATTTGATTTTCCGTCTTAACCCTAACATGAAGAACCCTAACCCTAGTATTTATGTAAAATTGATTATTCATACCATCTATCCTCTTGCAATGTATTCTTATATTCTCTCCAATCACAATCATTGCCTTTGCAAGCAGGACCACCAATGTGTCTAATGGTTCTTGTTCCATCTTGAAAACCACCAGCACTTATTAGGGTTCCATCAGGTGCAAGACCTCCACATGAGCACCATGGATCTTGTGTCACCTGCACCAAACATTTAATCAAATTCTAACATTTTTATTCTCTAATTATATAAAACACAATTTAAAAAAAAATGAAAAATACATTTGAGCTATATAATGACACTTACCTTGAGTGGCCTAACTAAATTTGTTTCAATATCATATTCCATAGAATGAGCATAACAATCAATTTTATTTTGTAGAGTCCTATCATCTTTGAAAGGAACACACGGTACTCCTTTCTGATATTTAAGTCTAGAGAGACGATAAATCGTTGCATCATAAACAACAATCTTGTTGGTTGGCATCAAATTAACCTGCATGGCAGAAACACCTGAATTTTCAGAAAGTATCTCCCATTGTCCAACTGAATTTGTGGTAAAATCAGGCTTTGCTGTTGCTAGACCTCCTCCATAGATTGGAAAAGGTACTTGAAGTTTTTGTTTCTTTTGTTTAGCATCGACGACAAAGAATGTCAATGTTAGAGTCAAAATTGTTAGAATCACGATGATCGTAGTTAAAGTTGCCATATTTGATGGTTTTTTTGTTGCTGGTAATGTTGTTGTTGTTGTTGTTGGATTGGTTGAATCAATGATGACGAGTCTCGATCGATTAAAAGAATTATAGTTAGAAAGTTTTAGAAGGCTTCATAAGGCCTAAGGATTTTGGGAGTTTTTACTTTGTGTTAAGTTGTTTGGTGTGGTTTATATTTATGAAAAAAGTTTACTTAGGCTTTAAGTTATCCATTGATTTTGTTAGACATTTGCTTAAATAGAAATTTGATATTATTAACTTGTTTGGAGGAGAGCAGCCCCTTGGAAACAGTAGCATCTTTAATTTTATGACAAAAAAATTTGCACCTTTCAATTCATATGTGGCATGTATGCATTACATGGGAACCTAATTTTGTTTTAGTAATTATTTTTGGGACATTGTTGATGGTTCTTTAATTTTGAGTGTATTAATAATACATAAAACTATAACTCATTTTGTTGGGCCAACATATGTGGAGGGCCAAAGTTAACACAAATTAATTTGTACACACGAATAAAAGAAGAAAATTTGTGTATCCATCTCTATATTACTTGTGAAAATTTCACTTTGTTGGTCTATTTCAATCTTAAATCTTCCTCAAGGTGAAACATATCAATCCCATCTTGTTGCTAGAATATATTATTACTTGTTCAACAAGAAATATACATATTACTATCCAATTTTTTTTCTAAAAATTAATTTATTTGAAAAAATTAAATGTCTAAGAGGAAAAGAAGCCTCGACAAGTCCTTAGAATGCCAAGGGAGATGACCATTGACAAGCAAGTGTTTACAACATGCATTATGAAAAAAATTTCAAAAAAGTTTCCTTGGATTAGGAAAGAAGTGACAACCATTAGAAAGACACATATTTAAGTAAGTTTCTTCAAAATCATAAGATTTTTTTATTGGATCCTAGAACAAAATAGACCATGATCCGATTAGATAAAAGGTGACTTGAAAGGTAAATAAAACAGAACGAATGGGCACGGTAAGGTGGGCCATAGATCACCCAATCAAAGCTTGGGTCATCTAATCCAAGTTCGTGTTTCTCACAAGCTAAATGCCTTAGTATGTGGCAAGTTAGGTGTTCCTGAAAGGACCGATTTTGGTCAAGGCTGTTGAAAAAACCGTTCCCCCAATTTAAGAGGGAGAAATGATATGCATATATGTATTAGCAAAGGATTTGAGGAAAGAACGCTTTCTTACCCACAATTCGGCCCAGAGACCAAGGCTATAAACATCCCAATCCCTGGGGTTGGGAAGATAGTCACTAATTCAGAGATTCAAATGCACAAACATTCTTGCTTTCTCCTACATAATATGGTTTATCATCTCATTGTATTTTCTTTAAGTACACTTAGTGCCCGTCGTGGGGCCTTGATAAAACTAACCGAGGCCACACTTACTCTGTACTTTCAGTTGCATCTGTCATCTTCCTCAATATGGTGACGTGAAAAGGCACCACAATAGTTAGTAGGAGTAGTACTAACGACAACGATGTTATAGCAGAGATTTGAGATGCTATGGAGAAGATGCACCGCCAAAACTAAATCCTAGAAGATAATGTGTTGCCTCTTTATATAACCTAATCGAAGACGCTAAAATCTTGGACCCTTAACCTCTCTCTAAAATCTGAGGCGCTCTAGTTTCGGAGAACTTCATGCCTTAATTGTTATATATGTTTAATAGAAATAACGACCCCTAGAAGCACGTCTTCGCCGTCAATACTCATATTGAGATGATTGGCATCATTTATTCCTTAAAATGAAAGTTATTGCCTAGTACTTTCAAAGAACCACCTCTGAGGTGGTATTTGAACATCCACACCTCCCGATTACTAGCTATTAGGATCCCGCGAAGAAATTAATTCATCAACTTTCAACGAGAAAGCATCAAAAGGTTTCATCGACCAACCTGTTTAATGTCCATCGAGGGCATTTTGTGTTCCAAAAGGAGTATCTCGCCCGATTCAATGAGGCAATAATAAAGGTGGTAGACATGAACTGTGAAATGTTTTTGGGAGCATTCCAAAATGGTTTGAAAGCAAGAAACTTAACGAGTCTCTCGCTTAAAACCCATCACATCTATGGTTGAGATCATGGAACAAGCAAAATCTACATCAAGGACGAAGAAGGCAATGAAGAAAAGAAAGCCTAGGATTCCAGGGAATGCAGCGAGGCCGAATCCTCGCATCAGCGAGGGATTAATACATGCATATGAATATTGTAAAGGGCCAGATATGATATGAAGTGAACCATACTTACAATATCACTCCTTATCCAACCCTGAAGTCAAAAGTGATGGGGAACAATCCCATAGAGTGTTGCAAATACCACAAGGTTAAATTTCACTACACAAATGAGTCTCACTAGTTAAAAAGGGAGATATAGAACCTCATCAAAGAGGGTGTCCTGAAGAAATAAGACTAAGGGAATTCCCAACACACATGGAAAAAGATCCCTCCTTCAAGGGCGGGAGCAACCCATAAGACCTCTATTTGGGAAAGATAAAGAACCAGATGGAAGACTAAAAAGATATACTAGTATAATTTTCCTTACACTTAATACCATCACTAGTGTCGGGGAGTCCAATCCTTCTCAAATGTGATATGCCTACTAGGTCATGATTGTTGAAGATCCGCGTCCTATGCTAAGATCAACCCTGGAACCTATGGTCACATTCTCTCATGAAGATGTTGCGGGGATCTTTCTCTGTGAAGATGAAAATATGGTGATAAGCATGAAATTAGATGTTTGGAAGGTGAAGCAAGTTTTAGTTGATCCTATGAGCTAAATTGATGTTTTTTATTGGGATGCCTTTGAGAGGTTAAGCTTGGAGCAAAAAAGAATTCAATCATTCAAAGTTTCCCTAGCGGCAAGTACTATTGAAGGTTCTCAAGCGAAAAGTACTATTGAAGGGTTACAAAACTCTTAAGACATTATTCATATTGAGATAGAACAACTGAATGATCAAAGACTTACTCTTGTCTTTTTACAAATTAGACTAATCACCATAAGATTCTAAGGATAGTGTTTGTTGGAACAAAATTGGTTTATATCATATCCCTTGAGTTTTGATGATATCAAAGTATTTGAAGAACAATTGGGTAGTCTAATGTGTGTTCAAGTGTGTAGGTACATAGATCAATATACGGATTAAAAGTCAGTTTTGAAACTGCACTAAACATTGGAAGAGAAGTTTTTAAGAGGCTGATTTTAAAGATCAGACTTTGAAGAATAAAATTCTAATCAAGATGATCTTAATCTGTTGTCTCCAGACTTTGAACAAGCCATCCTCTAAAGAGTAAAATTCTGAAAGATCATAAGCCAAGACTCATACAGTGAAGGACCAGAACCTGAACCCAATCAAAACTCAGGAACTGCGGAAATCATGACATGTCACTATCGCACTCTGAGGTCAATTTATCATGTTCTTGTCACGTGATAACTCAACAGAAAGTTGCAGAATCTTGAACGCTTGCAACTGATAATTCCTTTTGTAGCAAAGCAAGTTCAAATGAGCTTGCAACGACATTATGCATTTGAGGAGCTTTATGCTAGTATCATAGTTTTAGGATTGGCACAATTTTGCTAAAACATGGTTTACTGCAAAGATGTTATGGAAGATGTTCTAACATGTTGCTCAGGAAAGATGTCCCGACAGATGCTGTGACATGTTATACCATAACATTAGCACAGAATATTTTAAATCTTAACAAATTTGATTTGACTATGTGATATTTCTTTTGGATATATCTCATTATATTTCACAGGTTAATGAGATTTAACCTGGAACAAGTTTTTGTATCTCCAGCTGTATGCAAGTTGCCAAAATTGGATGTTTAGAAAATTTTGGAAACTTGATATTTGTGTTCCAAGATTTAAGGAGATTTATCTACACAATTGGTGCATCAATCAGCTTGTAGATGAATAAATATCTGAATGCAGATTTCGAAGCCCGTGGACTGCAGAGGTATATTTAAAGAGAAGACCTGACCTAATGTATTTTGAACTTTTCATTTTTTTGTAAATTAGGGGAAGTTTAGAGTTGCAGGTTTGGGAGTCTCTTGTGTAGTTTTAAGTCACCCTTGTATCATCTGATACTTATGGTAGACGTAATGGTCTCACTCATAAGAATTTAGGTAATAAGTTGATTGTTGTTCTCAATCTTGAAGCTTTTAAGCAAGAGAGTTGAGTTTTGTCTTGGAAGAATAATCTTCGTGTTGGGTTGTTCTTGATATAGTAACTAGGATTGGGACTGTTAGATATCAATGAGGTGATTTGGGAAGTGGGATGGTGATTTCCCATGTCTAGATGTCGATTTCTAGGTAGAAGTTGCACTGGGTAGTGATTAAGTGAGAAGTTGTAAACTGGGACTGTTTAGTGTAACACCCCAAATCTACCCCGCAATTAACAGGAAAATCAGAGTGCAAAAATCTTAAAGTAATACGAACAAAATGATTCGAGGGTCACATTTAAACCACTAATATCACATACACATATCATGCTCGTCAACATGGATACATAACACATATAAAGGAGGGCAATATCCAATGCATTAATCATCACTTCCAAAAGGTAACCACATTGCAGCGGAAATCAAATTTCAACCACAGTCTAAGTCATAAACATCAAGGCCAACATGGCACATTATATCCAACCAATCTCAACATAACATAATGACAAAATCCAACAAGGAATAAGCAACAATAAACAAGACATAAGCAAGTAATCCAACATCCCCCGAGTGCTACGTATCAGAGCATCGACACACCGACTCGAGCTATAAGGCACAAGACTACTCCTCGTCATTACCTGCACGTTACCAACAGAGGGTAACATTCAAACAGAAGGGGTAAGATATCATTCATTATAAAGAAATGTATGATAATATTCAAAGCGGAGAAATAATCATACATTGGTCGCCACTTCTCAACGTATATCACTTACTACTATTCACATCATTCAACATCTTACTAAAAACAATAATATCAATCTCAATTAAGGCATACATGTCATACCCCAAAATTTGCCCGGTCAATTCATGTTTGTTAATTCATCAAGGATCAAAATTAAGAATCATGGGGTTTGACATTCCTATTGTCAAACCTGTGTTCTTATAAAATATCCTGAGTTAAAATGAGGGTTAAGGTTAGAAGGTGTTTGAGCCCAGCCATCTATCCCGTTTTTGAGGTTTTCTAGTCTGTTTCACAATTGATCATATGCCTTATGATTTTTTGTTTGATTATTAATTTTAATATTTGGTTTGATCATTTTTCATTATTGTTAACTATTATTAATTAATTTTAATAGAATTATCATATTTATTAGTTTCAATTATTGTTATTTATCATTATTATTTTTTATTACTTGATTTCTTTTAGTTAAGTAAAAATATACTCTATTAGTATTTTAATGTTATTATTATTTTATTGTTACTATTAATTATTATGATTAAATATTATTAACTATTATTGTGGTGTTTTTTTAGTCAAAAGAAAAAAAATAAAAATAGACCAAAAGAAGAAACGTGTCCACTGTTCACCATCTCCAAATCAAATGATACTGCAAATCAAATCTCCATCAAATTGCAAATCCGCTTATAAACCGCACAGAATCAGTATACATCAAATCTTACCAAAAGGAAAATCATTGATAATTACATATCAAGACCCTAAGGTTTCACTATAGAAGGACAGTGCAAATGCATCAATGGGGTTTTTTTAGCGGCAGGAAGCCTTATCCCCAGGCTGCAGAAATCGTGAATCAAAAGGAGAAGGGGAACAAGACTATAGGCCGATATATGTCATGGTAAGCATCGGAATCGAATCGTCGTTGCCTCCTGGACGTAATCGAACAAACACCATTAGTCTGAACACACTCGAACAGGTCCTAGCGTTCACGTATTTGACTCAAAAAATCTTAATTCGAGTTCAAGCATACACCCATCATAAATCGAATTTGAATATATATTTGTGTTTATAATCTTGTTTAGAATTTCTCTGGGCTGTTTAATTGAAGTTTTGTTGCAGGATGAGAAAGCCACCATGGCTAGGTTTTTGAAGCTTTGATTTGGGTATTTTGCCTGGAAGTAAAATTAGTCCGAATTGATGATATCATTGCGCTCATATGAGGATTTCTAGTCGAACCATGTTTTGATTTTGAGTTTATATGGTGTATTCGTTAAGATAGACAATGGCAGGGCTTTAGCGACACATGAAAATCGTGCCAAAGATCTCCCAATTTCAGAAAAAAACGTGAGGAAGATGAAGGTTACTGGGCGCGATTTTTAAATTCATTCACGAAATATTAAGTGCTTATCTTAATCGCGCGGCAATTGAATATCAACAAGTGCGTATGGATCAGTTGGTTATAGCACGCTCGTGACATGCGTGAGGGCCTGGGTTCGAACCCTACCCTCACGCGTTATTTTTTAGTAGTTTGCATGTTTGGTTTGTTTGCAGATCCTACAGGCGCTGGTTCGTGGGGACATATGATGCACCTCTAATCTGGGCCATACGATTTCCATCAATACAGATCCAAAGCCCAAAGACTGAGGACTCACCATGGACTCTCGCTGGTCATACACAGGATCCTGTCCAGGTTTCTTTTATTTTATTTTTATATATTAGATAATTGTTTAATTATATATATATATATATATATATATATATATATATATATATATATATATTAATGTGTGTATAACTTATTTTTTAAATTAGGGTTATAATATTTAAATTAGGTTTAGGAATATAATTAACATTAGGATTGTCCCGATTATTCTCTCGATTATTTCCTCGATTAACTAGATTTAATTATTGTTTATTATTACAAAATCATAAAAACCCTAGATAGGATCCAAATATTAGGGTTTGCCCAATCCCACTGCCATTTGGCAAAAAACCTTAATTCTTATTTGATTAATTCGGGATTAATTAATTTTCTCCTCGATCCGACTAAACCTATTAGTCGCATTACCGAGAAATAATTTTAATTGATCCTTTGTTTAATTCTCTTCTCGACCTGACTAAATCTATTAGTCGCATTAGACAAGAGATAAAAAATTTAAATAAATTAAAATACACTTCATTTGTTGTCTGTGACGATCGAATCTATTGATCAGAGCAACCAGCAATACATTATCTAATCCGTTAACTATAATGATCAAACCCATTGATCATCGCAACTAACGGTAACATATTAAATCAAGGTTGTACGCCCAAATCTAAAACATTCAAAACACACTAAACCATGACACTACGGATTTTCATCTTTTCAATACTGCGATGTTCACAACTACGATAAGGTAATTCAAAATACCTTCAAACTTCGCATTTCAAAAACTGCGATAGGCCATTCAAAAAGCCTTCAAACCATATCAAATCAAATTCAAAGGCGTACAACCCTGGCCCCGAACTACGTAGACTCTGATCCTCCCTAAGGAGGTACGTAGGCACTTGGATAACCAAGGCGAGTCCCCTTCCATAAAATCTCATTTTTCCCCTATTCACTTCTTTAGCTATTAAACCTGAATATTTTAGCCATAAAATTTGACCTTATATTCAAAGCCATAGGAAAGGGTTGAGGGTGCCTAACACCTTCCCTCGACCTGATTACAATAATCTTACCCCGATCTCTTAACTGCGTAGGGTTTCCTATTCGCCCTTCAGAATAGGTGGCGACTCTAAATCTTAATTTTTAGGGCAGGTTGCTAAAGCTGGCGACTCTGCTGGGGATATACACTTTTGGTTAATTATTATGCTCCTAAGGCTTGAGAGGGTTTATGTTTTTGGCAAACTTTTTAGGTTTTTGCGAACTTTTTTTTAGGGTTTGGCTAATTTGCCAAATTTAGGGTTGCGGATTAGGATTTATGTTTATTCTTTTTTATTTAAATATTTAATTTAATTAATTTATTTATTTATTTACGGTTTTATTTACAGTAATTTTCTTTTACAGTAATTTTTAAATGTTTATTTAATTACCTGTTTTACTGTATTTTCTGGGATATTTAAATTGCGTTAAACCTAAGCGTGGGAATTATATTTAAGACCAGAGGGGAATTACATCGCCTACGAGTCTTATTATAATTCCACTCAGAGTGGGTTGAATATCCGGAAATGTCTGATACGAAGCTTGACTTTGTTGAGGGCAGGACTTGGTATTTAGCTGACCTCTCTGGGAACCTACCCCTAAAATTCGAACCTCATGGATAAATGAGTTGTTCTAAAATCCAAAGAGACAAAAAGTCTCGACGGCTACGAACGACCCCATGGGACCTTCTAAAACATACCAGTGGGAAGGGTAGGCACCCTAAGCCGTTACGTCGAACCAATGAACCTAGGGCTTATGTGCTTATATGCTTATTATGTGTTTACAATTTGTATACTGCGAGCGTCTTGCGTTTTAATTCAGCAGGTGTTCCTACGCGTTCCCTGGCCTGCAGGGACTCTATTTCCAAGACCATGTCCTTCCCACGAAGGACACCTCCATTTATGCACGTTGATTGGCCTCACGATGGCCATGAGACTTAGTGACTGTCATGAACAGTCACCCCGCGCCTGCATCTACGCACTCCCTAACTTGTAGGGAGTTTCCTTTTATATCTTTGTACTCTTACAACTATGTGTCCTTCCCACAAAGGACATCTTTGTTTACGCATGTCAATTGGCCTCTCGATGGCCATGCGATCTAGTGACTGTCTTGAACGGTCACCTCGTGCCTACATCTACGCATTCCCTAGCCTACAGGGATTCTAATTCCAAAATCGCATCCTTCGTACGAAGGACATCTTCGTTAGCATACGTCGATTGGCCTCTCGATGGCCATGAGATCCAGTGACTGTCTTGAACTGTCACCCCATGCTTACTCCTACGCACTCCCTAGTCTATAGGGATTCTCTTTTTCCGTTCATATGTCTTTACAACGACGTGTCCTTCCCCTGAAGGACGTCCTCCTTAACGCACGTCGATTGGCCTCTCGATGGCCATGAGATCTAGTGACTGTCTTGAACGGTCACCCCGTGCTTATTCCCGCGTGCCCTCTAACATGTAGGGTTTGGATTTCCATCTGTACATCTTTCATCCCTAGTCTATAGGGGTTTCTCTTCATCCGATATCGTCCTTAGATAGGTTGTGTTCCGCATAGAGAACCTTCCCACGACGGGCAACTTCATTGGTACACGTCAAACGACCTCTCGATGGCCATGAGACTTGGTGACTGTCTTGAACGGTCACCAGCCGCTACCTTCTGCATACTCCCTAATCTAAGGGATTCCCATTGGCGTATGTTATACCCCAAAATTTGCCCACATATTTTTCAAGAAAACTCCAATCTGAAAATTAAGGGTCTCATATAATCATGGATTTTTATTTCAACAAAAATCCTGACATATGAAATACTTAGCTTTTAGAATTTTTCTTATACAGTAATTTGGCTTGCAGTTGAATTTATTCTTACGCAAACGCCAAATACTGTTTATTACTTCACACATGCTATTTATTTATTTACAGATAAATAGTACTGACACAATTGGTACAGAGTTAAATCTTTTTGCAGGCGCAGAATCAGGAAACTCAGACTGTACTGGTAACAAGTAGATTATTATTATCTTTTGTTTCCCACTAATTTTTGTACTATATTCCATTATTTGCAAAAATCTTTTCAAATCTCTCTTTCAAAAATCAAATCTCTCCTTTTTCCAACACTATCATACTCTTTCTTTCAAATCTTACTTCCACTCAAATTTTCCTTTTGTACGGAATCACATCATTCCCCAACGTCTCTTTCCTTCTTTCCATTCTATAAATACCTCTCATTTTCTTCCATAAAATCTCACATCAAATTCCAACTCATCTTTCAAATTCCTACCTCATATCTATTTTCTCTTCTTCCCTGACAAGAATGGCAAAGTGGATAGAGACACTGTTTCTTACAGTCATCACCATTGCTACGGTGATCATGACTTCCTTCTGCCTGCATAGTCCTGAGGAGTGTGGACCTGCAATGGTTATGCTCCCAATCATCTACATGTTATTGTTCATAGCATGGGTTATCAATCGTCATTCTTAAAATTTGCCGTATTTCTTATTTCTTAAATGTACCGTTTATTCGTCGTACTGTTCAATATAGTATGTGATATTTGTACTGTCAGTATTAAATGTTGTACTATTTGTCATAATATTGCTTAATTACTAAGATAATATTCTGTGCATTAAATGATTTTCAGGGTTATTATCGGTAATTTTGCCCGCATACCGTAAATATTAGTTATTTATTATGTCTGTGTTTTTCTAACAAGTCATGTAAATAAACTTTCATTTTTCACATAAAACAAAAACAAAAAACAACAAAAAAGAAAATTAACTTTGACTGTTGATTTTTCACTCTAACTGCTACATCAATACCTGAACAGTCAGTTGACAGCCAAACTGCTGGCAGTACAATTCTCAGTGTTTTGTACCATCAATCAAATCAATCTTTCACAAATCAAAATTCCAAGATTTTTGTTCTAGAAGTCTTCTGAATATCACGCGATTAGCAGAGACTCAACACTGCACAAAAATCAGGTACGCTTAACTGTCTCCTACACAAACAGTCCCTAATCAGGGTTTTTCTTGTTTTTACAGGAGCAACAAGTTTTGAGAGCTCAAATGGATTTCATACACATCCATATATCTCAAAGTACCATCATACAAATTTTCAAACTTCAATTCACTCAGACGCACCGTCAGCAGCTCAAACAGTCAACAGACGACCCGTTTGACCAAAAAAGTCAACAGACAGTCAAAAATGATTTTTTTTGTCAAAGTCCATATTTTGTCAAAGGATTCATCATTTGATCATTGGATGATTATAATTCATCAAGGAAAGATCAAAAACCAACAAAACCCTAAGATTCAAAATTAGGGTTTTTGCCTGAAAAGTCAACTCAACTTTGACTGATCATAACTCTCTCATCCTTCATCCAAAAAATTCAAACCAAAGCTTGTTTTGAAGGAAATTCAATTATCTTTCAAATGCCATTGATCCCATGGTCATTGGATTCACCATTTGAAAAATATGACCAAAGACATTACAGGTCATTTTCAAAGTCAACAAAAAGACACTTTTTTCAAAAGGACACACAAGGAGCTTCAAAAATCATTTTGACATGAGACCAAAGACATTGGTTAGAGGACTCTTTGAGGTTTCTAAAAAGTGCAAGATCTCCTTCATATGACAAAAATTGAAGGATTTACACCTTGTTGAAGTTTGCTAAATTTTGGGAAAATACATGAAATCAACATTGTTCAAAATTGCATTTTTTCCAAATGGGGCCAAGTTTTCAGCATTCAAACATCATTTCCATGATGATATGGGCCTCCCACGACCAAGACTAAGCCCATACCTTTTTTATCCATTTTTTGCATGATTTTATCTTACTTTAAGATTAAAATTAAAAGGAAAATGCATGGATAAATGGTAGCTTACAATCTAAGCATGACTCACCCAAGGAACCTTCAATTTTCTGCAGAGGATTGGTGCACAAGGCAAGAGCATTGAATGGAGTCAAGACTTGGTCAAAAATTCAAGGTTTTTAATATTTAAAAACCAAGTTTTCAACAAAGGCAACTAGCTGCAAGTTAGCTTCAATTCTAAGCACACATAGCTTATAAATAAGCTATCATAGTTCAGCAAACAAAGGGAGACAAGTTCAGAAGCAAAGCTAAGCATAACACCTTTGTAATCACTTGAAAAAATTCAAAGAAAACTCAAATTCGAATTTGTAATTTCTGCTCATTTCAATACAAACTAAGCATTCATACACCTTCCTTGAACATCACTGAAACTATCTCAATCAATTACAAGCCTTGAAGCTCACTGAATCGAGCTACACAGGTCAAAAATTGTTCAAGCTAAAATCAATTCGTATCTGGCTATTCACACATGTTTAACAAGATGTAGACATACTATTGAGTTTGGTTTGAGGTGTAGATCATTTCTGGAGCTTTAATTAAGTTTTAGATGCGTATACACGAAACCACCATTTTAGGGTTCGTCATCCCAAAATTAGGGTTTTCTAAATTAGGCGAAATTACAGGTTCTGAATAGTACCATTGAGTTCGCATGAACAATACGAACTCAACCATACCATCGCGCCAAATTTATACTCACGTTTACTTGTATTCGCTATTATTACCAGGTGTAAAAGATTGGGTTTTTTACACCACCTGCAAATGAACGGTGTAAAAACCCATCTGAAGGTTGAAGATGATGCGTGGCGCCCTCTGATTCGCTGGGAGGCGCGCGTGTTTTTTTTAAACTGACTTGGAATTCAGTGTTTTGCAGGTGTTCCACGTGCTATGGTCCCTCACCATCTGGGCCTTCTGATCCATCCATCAACTCATCCAACGCCTCAGAACACGCACGCATATCATACTCCCTCATTTAATTTCCATACAGGATCAGTATCCTTTTATTTTTTATTTTATTTTCTATTTTGTTTTAATTTCTTTGTTAAATTAATTAAAAATAGTTTTAAAAATCCAAAAAATACACAAAAAAATATTTTTATACTTCTAAAATAATATACTATTTTATGAAATAAAAATATTTTATTTTTCTTCATAATTTCAATATTTTGCATAATTAATTAGTATATATTTATATATTTGCTTTTTAATTATTCTAACCAATCAAAAAAATCCTAAAAAATTGTTCTTTGTGTTAAATATTGTTTATATATTATAAACTAATTTTGTACATATTTTGAATAATTTTCTCTTTAAGTTTTAATTATTTGTATAATTATTTGTATAATTATGTATTAATTAGCTTAATCAATTTCCAATCAATTTCAAAAATTCCAAAAAAATTAGTTTTGTTTTAAAATTAATTAACAAATATTTTGTACATATTTTAAACTTAATTTCTAGGTTTAAATCTATTTTCATCATTTTTCTTCATTTTAATTTAATTAATCATGCATTAATTATAATTAAAACCAATCATAAAAATCCAAAAACATGCCTTTTATTTTTCTTGCAATTTAAAATTCCTAGATAAATGTATAGGATGTCAAATTCATGTAAATAGGCTAGTTTACATTTCCCACACAATCGATGTAATAGCGTAGATTTACTTTCCGCACTTTACATTTCCGCACTTTAATTTCCAGCAAATATAAACTGCGTGTATGTCAAAGATAAAATTGAACCGTTAGATCACTAACTTCAAAGATAAATATCTGAATCCAATCACAATCACACTTGCACCTCTTAAGGTAATCCCTTCTCATTCCTTTCAAAATCAAAGTCAAAATTCCACTGTTTTGAGTACAAAATCGAACCTTGCTTTTATATCCGATGAAAGGATAGATTTTTAAAGGAAATAGGATAAAGACCTTACAACTCAGGGTAGACCTCCTAGTTTGCTTGCTCAAATCAAAACAAACAAAATTCTCATACACTGTTGTTTTTTCAAAACTTTCAAAAAAGACAATGCTTTGTATACATCCAAACACGGGTTATTACAAAGTTAACGTTCTTTTCAAAACATCTTTCGAAAGATAAACAAGCATTTTGTATACATCCACACACGGATCATTGCAAAATTCAATTTACAAAGGTATTTGAAACCACATATGAGCAATTTCAGAGCAATTGAAAAGTGATCGAAAAACAAGTGAGCTAAGCAAACTTAAGAGCCCATGGATAACCATGGATACAAAGGGTGCTAACACCTTCCCTTTGTATAACCTACCCCCTTACCCAGAATTTCTTAAAGGTCTTTTTTCTGTGTCTTTTATAAACCTTTCCTTAATTGGATAAAATAAAAGGTCGGTGGCGACTCTGTGAATTTTCAAAAATGCGAAAGCATTAAGCGATAAAAAGAGTCAGGTCACGTATCTCTACAGATCAGAGGTATGGCCCGGTATTAAAAAAAAATCGGAGGTCCACAGAACTGGCGACTCTGCTGGGGAGTTACTTTCAAAAAACAAAATGTTTTCAAAAGGGGTTACCTTAAGAGAATAGGTCGATGTTTTCAATTGTTTGACTTGATTGCTCTATTTTTCAAAGGCTTGCTTGGGTATTTTGCTTGTGAAAGATTCTAACCCGAATCTCGAGATACCTTAAGTATATGACATTAGACCAAGGAAACTGTACGGCATGTACCGATACGGTTGATCTGGTAGTCATCGTTAGTGCGATACTTTGGTTTATACTGATGTCCCTTGAAAACGATCAAGGAGTATATTAGGCTTCCGAAATGTCATTAAACACTAATTTGTCTTAGAACCTTTTTAGTTGAACTTGACTTGTGGCCTATTAAGTGGCTAGCTTTGAAATTGATCGAAGTTAGTTATCCTCGAGGAATATTTTGATCGGCCGCTCGAGCGCCGTATTGAGATGTTACTTCCAAGGATCATAGAACCCGAATGCTATTCTAGGACAGGTTTTAACCAACTCAACTTCAGTGGGGAGGGTATCACCTATCAGCTCCATGCAAGCCTTTAAACCTAAGGCTATTGTTTGATTTGTTTTTGTGTGCCACATGTTCGCATCATAAGCATATCATTTTTGCACCAAACACTTCAAGGATCAAAGAGTTTACCTTTGTTTTTGCAGGTAATGGCTCCCGCCACCAAAGATTACATCCGAATCAACATCTCAACGGTACCGTCTGAACTAAAAGACTTAGTGTCAGAATTCCCCAGGAATGTTCAACTCACTGAAAAGCATGGTCACCTACTCCATTTGGTTACCTCAAAATTTGAAGAAGACATGATACGGGTCCTGTTCCAGTTCTTTGACCCTGAACATCATTGCTTTACCTTTCCTGATTACCAGTTGGTACCCACTTTGGAAGAATTCTCTGAACTAATGGGATTGCCTATTCGAAATCAATTGCCTTTCACTGGTTTAGAAAGGATTCCAAAACCTGAAGTCATTGCTGCTGCTTTACATCTGCGGAAATCAGAAATCGAGTCCAATTGGGAAACAAAGAGTGGAGTTAAGGGTTTACTTGCCAAGTTCTTATTGGAAAAGGCTCGACTACTGCTAGAAAACAAAAGTTATCCAGCTTTTGAGGAAGTTATGGCACTTTTGATCTATGGGTTGGTTTTATTCCCTAATCCCGACCAGTTCATAAGGGTACACATCATCAACCTTTTCCTAATCCGTAACCCGGGGTACCAACATTGCTGGGAGACATTCTACATTCTCTACACACTCGTACCATGAAGAAACGAGGAACTCTCATGTGCTGTATACCACTACTGGCTAGGTGGTTTATATTTCATCTTCCCCGATCAGTGTTGAGAAATGAACAAAGAATGCATTGGTCTCGCAGGATTATGTCTTTGTCTCATTCAGATATCCGGTGGAACAACTTCTTTCAAAGAGACATTACTATCATTGATCATTGTGGAGAGTACCCTAATGTGCCACTCCTTGGCATCAAAGGAGGTATCACTTACAATCCCTCTTTAGCTCTACGCCAATTCGGATATGCAAGGAGCAACGGTCCTCATGACATGATTATCCATGGCATTGTGTTTGATTACGAGAATGATTCTCATAGACACCGACGAAGGTTCATACATGCATGGGACAGTGTCTATAGAATAGAAAGCAAAACTCTGGGGCAATGGAATTCTATTCCTATGGAACCCTACCTCAGATGGGTCCGCACTCA
Organism: Vicia villosa; assembly: GCF_029867415.1. Lineage (NCBI taxonomy): Eukaryota > Viridiplantae > Streptophyta > Magnoliopsida > Fabales > Fabaceae > Vicia > Vicia villosa. The sequence continues at coordinate 1,563,738 of NC_081183.1, forward strand.
TGCTCAAAAACTCCTTATGCCATATCCTGCTGTTCTACCTGTGACTATTGAACCAGAGGTCGAAGGATATGAACCTCAAGTTATTCTACACCCGGACATGCCAACTGACCTAGAAGAGTTGCAAAAATCTTGGGTTCAACTCAAAGAGGAAAGAGACACCTTCAAATCATACTGTCAAGACTATGAGAGAAGGATATTGGAGCTCACCGGACAGCTTCAAGAAGAACAGCAGATCAACACATTCCTGGGGGCAAAAAGAAAGCATCCACGGGAGACCTGAAGGATCATTTATTTTATTTCTGTCTTGTAAGCCCAAATGAGGCAAAGAAAAAAGAAAAAAAAAAGAAAAAAAAAAGAAAAGAAAGAAATAAATTGATTAACTAACGTTTGTTTCTTCTTTAACAAATCTAAACTCTAAGATCCTTGAAACATTGCACACACATTTCACTTCATGCATTGCATATACATTTCATACATTGCATTCATATACATTGCATATACATTTCATACATTGCATACACATGGCATCCAGTCATACACATTTCATAACAGGTTCACATGACGGATTTCTCATCTTCTCGCTGTTTATTTCAGTCAGAAGAGATGGAATCCGAAATGAGCATCAAGAATCTCGAAGCACAGAATGCCCAAGTTCAAGTGGCAATTCTGGAACTGGCAAAGGGGCAGCAAGAACTGAAAGCCCTGATAATCAAGAAGAAAAAGAAGCCCAAAGGATCTGTAGGTGTGAGTCACCTGAGAAGAAAGATCCAAATTCCAGTCAAAAAGTTCACAAAGCCACCGATCCCTGAAACAGTCGGTGATGATGAACAAGAAGACAATCAAAGCAACCAGGGTTCTGCTAAACCCTCTCTCTCTTCAAATGAAGAAAATGATCATTCTGGGGACGAACCGGATAATGAAAAATACCAACAGCTGGAAGACCGTATGAAAGCTATGGAGATACAAAAAATACCTGGCCTAGATTTCAATGATCTGGGGCTCATCTCGGATGTTGTTATCCCTCCAAAATTCAAAGTTCCTGTCTTTGCAAAATATGATGGAGTTTCTTGCCCGAAACTACATCTGAGATCCTATGTGAGGAAGATACAACCTCATACAACAGATAACAAATTGTGGATTCACTTCTTCCAAGAAAGTCTGTCGGGTACACAACTCGAGTGGTACTACCAGCTGGAAAATACCAAGGTTCATACTTGGGAAGAATTAGCTGCTGCTTTTTACAAACAGTACCAATACAATGCTGATCTTGCACCAACCCGTACTCAACTAAGGGGCATGTCTATGGGACCAAAAGAAAGTTTTAAAGGATATGCACAAAAGTGGAGAGATATGGCTGGAAGGGTTCAACCACCCTTATCTGATCGCGAACTAGTTGACATGTTCATGGGCACTTTAACTGGCCCTTTCTATAGCCATTTGCTGGGAAGTTCATCATCAGGTTTCACTGACCTGATACTGACCGGAGAACGTGTCGAAAGTGGCATTCAAAATGGAAAAATTCAGATAGGTTCCACCTCTGGTACTACAAAAAGGCCCATCAGTGGGAGAAATGAGGTCAATACAACTCAAATTCAAAAAAGTCGCAAAAGTGAGCAGCATCAATCTGTAGGGGCAGTTCTGATCTCCGCATCTGCGCCTCAAAAAGATCAACAGCCAAAATATACGCATCGACCAGATGCACCAAGAAGAAATTTCACCAAAATCAACATGCCAATTTCTCAGGCATTGCAGCACTTGCTAAAAGCAGATCTGATCACCTTAAGAGGTCCTCCAAGGAATGTCAACACTTCCTCTCCGAATTATCGCCCTGATGCGACATGTGCCTATCACTCAAACTGTCCAGGACATGACGCAGATCACTGCTGGGCCCTGAAAAATAAAATAAAAGATATGATAGATGCTGGTGAAATTGAGTTCGATCCTCCAGAAACTCCAAATGTCATCACAGCACCTATGCCAAAGCATGACAAAACTGTCAACGCTATCCTGGACACTGTTTACATCTATGATGTGAACGAATTATCAACTCCACTCTGCGAAGTCAAAGGAAAGCTAATCCGAGCTGGTTACTTCCCAGGATGTGACCCCGACTGCTTTTACTGCTCTTGCCTGCCCAATGGTTGTGAAAATATGAGGATGGGAATTCAAAAATGGATGGATCGCCGTATCGTTATGTTTGAAAGGCTCCCTTCTATGGACGTGCTGTGCGAAGTCTTTACAAACGGGATGAGAATAGAGGATGCCTCGGTGATCTCCAGCTCACCATTCAAAATCTCTGCCAAGGTTCCATTCAAAATTTCTGCTACACTCAAAGTGGCATCAGTAGTCATTGCTAGTCCAACTCCATTTCCATACTCCTCAGACAAAGCTGTCCCATGGGGATATGACACTAATGTTTACATTCATGGAGTTAAGCAGGGTACCTCGACTGAAGAGACCACAAAGTTAACTACTCCAACCGTGGGTAATATTGTGGGTACCAGCAAAATCACGAGAAGTGGAAGAATCTTTTCACTAGAAATTTCTCCAAATGTTGCTGCTGGTTGTCATACCCCAAATTTGTCCTACCCCTAATTTATTTCTAACTGGCTTATGCTTTCCATTTCACATGCATATTTCCGCTAGGGCATTAACATGATTCATGCATCATTAATCAATAAATTGAAGTTGAGATCAAAGATCTTGAAAATTGAGGTTCCTACTACACCCAAGTGGGAGTCATCTGGGAATACCTGTGAGCGTGGATCAAAGGGTTATTGGTTACTATGGATTTCTTGGGCCTTCTTCATTGGTTAAAAGGAATGTGCTTAAAGTTGCTTAAATTGCAATACAATTAGGGTGTCGCTCATTGATTCCTAAAAATTCCCCTAATCAATCATGTTGCAAATTATCTCTTTGGCTCTCATACAAGGCTTGGATACAAACATGATAGTTGGCATCTTATCTTATGGTATCCACGCAAGTTAAGGAATGTCTGAGATGTGCATCTAAAGCTTAGAAAGGAAGAAACATCATTGGGAATTCAAGATCAACATTGATCACAAGTTCCATTCAATATCCATTACATTACACATGAAAATTACAACAAAAAATTTGTGGTTAACTTTTAGTCACAGTTGACTTTTTAGTCAACCTTTGACTTTTGTCAACTGTTGACTATTGACTGAGTTTGACCAGATTCTGGCCTTAGACTTTGACCTCTGACTCCTACAAAGACTTCTTCAAGAATCTTCCTAAACCTACCCTTCAAACATTGCACTTCATAAGCCTGCCATGCCTTTGATACACCAATGCCAAACATCATATCCATATACATTTCCAACCATATCCAAAAGGTCATATTCTACTACAAGTATCTACGAAAGCCATATTTATCAAAGTCATGCTGTTACTTTACATTTTGCTACATCATATGAAAAATTACAAATTACACAAAATCTGTTTCTAAACTTCATCTTCATCGTCCGCAAGCATCCACCAAGCCTGCTTTGCCATTCTATTGCAAGTGCGTGTCCTCCAAGCGTCATGCCATACATCAACCCAAACCTGCAAGCAGAAACAGAAGAAAAATAACGGTTCACCAAATGCTATACAGAATCTAAACCCACTTGTAGTTCCAACAATCGGACTGAACCGTGCCTCCGCCAATGTTGCCACTAAACCGAACCTGCGGAAACAATAAACCGGCATTCATCAAGCCTGCGAGAAAACAAACTGCAGCTTGCAATTTCAACAAAAATGCATCGGTTCAGAAAGTAAAATAAACCGCAACCTACACATTAATCCAGTCCTGCAACTTCGAGCCTTAGCAAAACCGTTTCCGCATCAGCATCATCACAGAACCGAGCTGCAAAATAAACCTTCACAATGAGAGCCAATTGATATTGCAGCAATATTAGGAAAATTAAATTGGTTCGATGAACCAGATGGAACTCAAAAGCCCATACCACAAAACGCAAGGGTCCATTTCAAAGGCCACCAGTGTTGGAAAATTCTACTGTCGGTTCAATGGAAGTCAGCTTAAAAGGCCCTGCAAAAACAATTCAAAGGTTATTACCAAATGCAGCAGAGGAACTCAATTCAAGTCGAAATGCTAGGTGTCAAAACATGATTCAATTATAAGGAAGTCTGAGGCGCATATCATCAAGACAAAATCATACACGCATATCCAGGCACATTCAGCATACTTCAGTTTCAGCATACTTCAGTTTCAAGATTGCGTCAACGGCAAAAAAATATATCCAGATTCAAACCAAGAAAAAGTATACAAATCCTACATTCAAAGAAAATCTAAAGCAATACCTTGTCGATTCGAGTTGGACAGAAGCAAGAACTATCGTTATATTCAGACTAGAACCATTCCCTGTTATCTTTACTCCGGTTCAGCCCATTGTAATAACGTGAAGACATTGATTCGGCATCGCTCCTCACCATACAATTCACTATAGTCCCGCAGCAGGTAAACGGCAAGACTCGGCATCTATTCAGTCTGAATCCAATATGCACCGACGCGCATCCGTTCAAGCTAACGTCTGATAGGAATTCTGCAGAAGGAAATTGCAAAAAAATTCAGAATAAAACTCCAGTGACATTGATAACCAACAGCTCACATTTAATAGAATTTTCAGTTTCAGCTATTAAACATCAAACCTATCCAATTAACTTTCAGTCCTCACTCAATTTCCAGCTTCAAACATCAGCACTCACTCATAACAACCTACCCTCACGCCTCACCAACAGCCTCTAACCGAATTCCAAACCCGCATAACTAACCTGTCGCACCTGTAACCATCCTAACTGTCCTAACAAAACCCTTCAACCAACCATTAACAGTTTTCCACCTATAATAGTTTTATAACAACCAAAACTAACTCAGTTTCAATAACAAACCTCTAACTGTTTTTGTAACTAACAATTAACAGAACCCAACTACCTTACCCTCCACATAACAAACTTTCAGAACTAAACAAACCTAACTGATTCAATAACAGTCAATAACAGAAAACAGAAAAAATAACTAACTCTCCAACCTATCTTCACTCTCACCTCTGATCCATAACTGAATTCTCAGCCCTCTCATTCTATATAAACCACCCTATCCCTCAGTTTCAGTTCTACACACTCATTCTCCACCATTTTCACTCTTCATCACTCTCACGCTCATTTCTACCCTTCACCATCACCATCACAGACCCACTCTCATCTTCAACCTCTCTCTCTAATCTTCACACACCATCGAACCTCTCATCATCCTCATCAATCTCACGCCGTTCAACCTCACCATTCACTCTGAATCTACGTTATCGCAACCTTATCATCTTATCTGCAGCTTCACCATCCTCCAATTCCTTCACACCATTCTCACACTTCGCCAAAGCTCATCACCAAAGTCGTTGGAGTTTCAACCTCTGAAACTCCTTCAACTGAGCTAAACCTCCATCGCACATCCTAGAATCAATCAGAACTCTCCCTGCACGTTCATCATCTATCGCACCTTACTCTTAACTCATCTCCACGACGACACAAGAATTTCAGAAAAAAGTATCAAAAAGAAGAGGAGAAGAAGAAAGCGAAGCATAATCACGAGCATATAAAGCCCTTACCTGAATTTCACGGTGGTCGGGAATCTCCGCCGCCGTACCGGAGATTCAGATCCTTCAAACAGGTTTTTTAAACGTATTTACAGCTCTTAAACTTTGTGTCTCCATCCTCTTATAGATCCTAATGCTCCAACTTCGCGAATCCATGCTCGTATGTTCGGAGTTCAATTTTTAGGGCTTCCGATTTCCTTCTTCGATCCCGTTGAGTGAGGGAGATTCATTGAAATCCAGATTCGCATTCGCGTTTAGGATCAGAAATAAAGTAGGATTCGTGTTTAGGTTTTGATGATTGGAAAAGTTAGGGACGGTGGTTCACGGTGGCGCTTCGTCGCCGGAGATCGTATATGAGGGAGAGAGTTTGGAATAAAGGAAGCTCAAGCGTCACAACGCTTTTAACCCTAGGCCCCTTTTGATTTTTTTTATTTTTATTATTTCTTTTCAATTAATTTTGTTATAAAATTCTGATGAAGAATAAAATCTGGAACAAACTTCTTTGGGCCTCATCACAAGTTGCTGTTCATCACCCCCCTAAGGCCCACGCGCTCCATTTTTGGTGTGCTAAAGAAGCTCTGAAAACAACCTTTGGGCCAAATTGCTCAGCGTACCCCCAGGCCCACGTTTTCTGAAAATTCTACAACTACAAAAACTCCCATGGGCCAAATCACCATAGGCCCTGCACCCAGTTTCTATTCACACTCCTATCTTCAATTCTAACCCCTGTTTACACTTTTATTTTAGATTTTAATTAGTTTTTACCATTTCTTTTAGTAATAAAATTGCTAATTTTTCTTACTAATTCCTAGACTTTAATACATGAATTTTTGACATATAAAAAAGAATGTTCATAAAAAATAGTAGCTTTAGGCTATTTTGTTTTGGTCTTTCACTTGACTTGCAATCCAATTTCTCTCATAAAAATCAATATAAAAAAATAGTTTTTTTAATTCATTTTCGTACTATGTTTTTGACTTGCTATTTCATGCTTGTGTATAACTTTGTACCATTGTAGCATTCTTCATTTTCGCTTCTAATTGTGACTTTATTTTCCACGTTTCTTTTATCCCTAACCTTAGGTAGAAACCATGATGACATTAGGTAGAAATTCCCTTCATACTTAGGCTAGTTTCTTTTTCTTTTCAACCTAAAACATCTAAAAATATTCAAATAAAATCCCCATAAAAAATACAAAGAAAATACTTAAAACATTAACAATCAAAGTGAAAATCTTAAAAAGGGAATGGAAGCTTGAACACCCCTTGCTTTAGGGAATGTTCGAGTGCTTGGACCTCCCTTGCTTTAGGGTTCCGTCCGGGCGTAAGTTCCCAAATTCTAAAAAACACAAACCAAAGAGTAATTCGAGTTTCCCTTGCTTTAGGGATTTCCTCGAAACACTCAAACTCTCTCTTCTTCTCTCCTTTCTTAAGGGCATTGTTATCTCCGCTCTATTGCATCCTAGGCTGTCCCCTTATGCAAGAGCGCGAGCGTTAACTCCGCCCAACTAAAAAACACAAAAACAAACGGAAAATCTTTAGCCGAGCTACGGTAACTCTGATTCCTGAAAAGGATACGTAGGCAGCGGGGTAGGGCCCGTGCGAGTACAATTCCTTATTTTCCCTACATTTTGCATTCATTTCGCATTTAGACATAGACATAGATACACACCCTTTAGATAGAAACAAACATAGGTGGATACCATCGAGTACGATGGGCGCGAGGGGTGCTAATACCTTCCCCTTGCGTAACCGACTCCCGTACCTAGATTCTCTGGTCGTAAGACCCTGTTCCTTCCTTTGTTAGGTTTTCTGATATTCCTTTCCCTTATGGGATAAATATATTGGTGGCGACTCTGTTCGTTTTTCGCGAGCGTGCGACAGCTGGCGACTCTGCTGGGGATGTTGCTAGACCTGTTGCTGGTCCATCCTTAGTGAGTCGATCCTAGCCTGCGTTTGTTTGTTTATTTACTGGGTGTTTACTTGCTTTATGTCTATATCTTGTATATATGTTTGCATGTTTATTTTCTGCTTGCATATCATGTTTATTTCTGTTTGCACATCATGCATATGGATTATATTCTGTGTTCCTTGGGGTCTTCTGTTCTGTTTTGCAGGTGGGGGGTTTTTGTGAGGTAAAAGGCCCACTACCCAGGCCAGTGACACATAGGATTAGCGTGGATGCTCATGTTGGCTCCCGTGGCCCTTGCTACGATCGAGTTCAACATGGGGTACCACAACTGGGCGAGGTTCTTTCATGGAACACTGTGTCTGGCACCCTTGTTGCCTCAAACACTTTGTACCCCATGGGAACTGTAGACCCTAGTGACCATTAGGGACCACTTGTCCGTGTCTAGACTTCATACCCGTGAGATTGGGGTGGGACAGGAAACCTTGGCTCCTACATACCATTGCTTCTTCATATTTGAGGTCGGACCTTTATTTGGTCCGTTCTCATGGTGCTTGATATCCTGGTATTTCAAAAAGGCGTCGAACCTTTGATCCTGTGACATTTGACCTATGCAGAGATGTTTCATCATTTATCCGGAGATTGCACAGTGGTTTATAAGATTATATGGACCTTGATCCCATGCTTTTGCATTGCATAACATCATCGCTTCATCCGCTTCATATGTGGGGGATCCTAAAGTCTATTTCCAAAGAAAAAAGAAAAAAAAGGGAAATAGAAAATCAAAAAAAAAGAAAAGAAAAGATATTCTATAAAAAAAAAAAGAGAGCTTTGATTCCAAAAAAAAAGTGTGCGAAAAAACTTGAGGATCCCTCATAAATGAAACATGCATTCATACTATCATGCATTTCATGGTTCTTTCAAAGACTTATGGGATCATTTCTATCCAGATTTCAAGATCAACAACAGATTTGACTTCTCACTGCCACAACTCCAAGGTCAACTATGGAACAACTCCGTGAGGAAATGGATGAGATGAGGGAACAAATGGGTCATCTTATGTTGGAAATGCAAGAATTGGTCCATAATCAGGATGCACTAAAGGAGGAAAATAGTCAGTTGAAGACTCAATTGAGCTTGGTCATGGAAGTTCTGAAGACGGTATTAAGGAAGGAAGGTGACGTTGTTCCTGTTGCTGCAACAGAAGTTGTTGATTCCTTCTCCCCAATAGGATCTCTTTTCACTCATGGGATGCCTCAGGGAGCTCTCCCTCGATTTCAAGTGCCATTGCCTCCACGTCAAAATGTTCATGCCCCTAGAATGAATCAAGGAGACCAAATGTGTGGGAAAAAGCCTAAGAAACCTCAGAGAATTCTCAATCCTATCCCGATGCCTTACGCTCAGTTACTTCCTCGTTTGCTGGAGCTTCAGTTGGTTGAGCTACGAGAATTGGCTACGCCTGAAAAGCTTCCCCCCACCTTTGATGCCAATGCTCGATGTGAGTTCCATTCCGGGGCACCTGGTCATGATATTGAGAATTGTAGGGCGCTGAAGCAGCAAATTCAAGATCTCATTGATTCAAAAGTGATTTTGTTCACCCCCGAGGGTATGTTTGTTCAAGGAAATGGGGTTCCGACTGCGGTGGAAGAAAAGGTTGATTCATACTTCTATGTCAGATCTACTTCAAATCAGAAGCATAATGCACCATCTTGGGTTCCAGGTTTCCCACCTCATCAATCTCCATTTGTTTCACAGCCAGATCAAAAGAGGAAGACACCTGAACAGAATGGGTATTGGAATCATTGCCATCAGCAGGGTCCACAAATGCCAAGGAGACCACCAAGAAGGATTGACCCAATTCCTATGACCTATAGTCAGCTGCTTTCTCATTTGCTCAAGGATTCTTTGGTCCAACTAAAGGAGTTTAAGCCCCCTCCAACATCGATTCCTCAAGGATATGACTTTAATGCAAGGTGTGAGTACCATTCTGGGACATCTGGACATTCAACTGAGAATTGTAATATTTTGAAACACAAAGTCCAAGATCTCGTTGACTCCAAAGTAATATCATTCACTCCAAATGGCCTGCGCATAAAACGAAGAGTTCATGCCTAAGTGAATGCCCGTATTCCAGAAAGTATCAAAAAAAAAAAAAAAAAGAGAAGAATAAGCCCAGAAGGAGTCAAGTCTCCTCAACTATGGCAATCATCATTTCCTTTCTGTGTTCTCATTTCAAGTATTTCCTGTTTTGTAGAAGGCTACTTCCTTGTTTGAACTCGTTGGTATGATAATAATGAAAACACCACAAATTCTCGAGCAACTTTGTCAGAATCTTTTTCAAAAAGTAATCAAGAATGTTTTTTAGAAGCATCTCTCATTCTCAAGGTTCTTATGCTGAGTTGTATCCGTGGAGGTTGGTGTTTCAGTTGGTGTTTGAGCTCTCCTTGCAACAAGTAACTTCTCTAAGTTTGGTGATCACGCAAAGTTCCTCCATGTTTGACGGCAAATAATTCTTCAATGAATATGCTTGGGGCTCCCGCACGAGGGATAAGCAAGACACACTCTTATCTTGAGCATTACATCATTCGCATTGCTCGAATCCCTTAAAGCATTACAAATTCTTGGGTGACTTCGTCAGATTCTTTTTCCATGTGGTAATCAAGAGTGTTCTACACGATGCTTCTCATTCTCAAGGTGCTTCCCCGTTTGTCGGAATTTCAATTGGTTAAGATTCGAGTATTGGGTCTTCTTCACCACAAGTAGCTCTCTTGAGTTTGATGACCATATAAGATTCTTTCCATTTATGATGGCGATTACTACTCTAGCAACAATGCTTGGGGCTCCCGCATGAGGGATAAGCAAGACGTACTCTTATCTTGAGCATTGCATCACTCGCATTGCTCGAATCCCTAAAGTAAGGCAAAAGTTTACAATTCATGGATGACTTCGTTGGGGTTCTCTTTTGAAGTAATATGAAGTGTTTGGAAAGAACTACAGAAAGTATTCAAGAGCAACAAGTCCAGACGGAGTCAAGTCTCCTCAACAATGGCATTCATTTAGTTTCTTCACTGCATTCTCATTTGTAACATTTTATTGTTTGTTTAAGCATTGATAGCATGTAAAAACTTGTTAATTTCTGAATGAAAATAAAAATACATTGTTTATGTTCGTCTTGAAGTAATCCATTCGTTATCACTCATAAAATAATTTGCTTGCATACGATACCAACTTTACTAATCGCTTGCTTAGGCAAAAAGCCGAGGGAGAATGATGAAAAATAAAAATGCAAAATCTCTGATCGTGTGTTTTTGAATAAAACCCTACTGAGGATATACAGGCATTATTTCAAATCCCCAAACATCGGAGATATAAGGGAGATAGACCCTCGTCAACCCCTTCGAGCCTTGAAGTATGAGTTCTTTTCTAATCATAAAAAAACCCTTATTTTGACCTTGGGGCAGGGTAGTGTTCATTTGACTTGATCGAGTGGTCAAAACTCACCAAAGGGGTATGCATATTGTAATACGGTGAACTGACTTTTTATCGATCGAAATGTCGCGGTTAAGCATGAGTCGCCACCGACTTTTATTTTATCCAATTTAAGGAAAGGCTAAAAGAACAGAAAAAGACCTTTTAAAAGATTTTGAGTTCGGGGGGTAAGTTATGCAAAGGGAAGGTGTAAGGCACCCTTTGCATCCATGGTTATCCATGGGCTCTTAATTGCTTAGCTCACTTTTGTATTGTTTGAAATGTTTGAAAAGGAGGTGTGAAAAGTAAAAACTTTGAAAAAAGAACTTAAGCTTGTAAATAAGCGTAGTCTTTTTAAACTTGATTTGAAAAGAGTGGGAAAAGAGTTTTGAATTTTAGAGCAAGCAATTAATAGCAACTACCCTAAGTTTGAAAAAAACGTTCTTTTAGCTTTTCGGGTGAAAGGGTCTATCCATACCATGAGAGGGCAAGAAGTCTTTCAATTGGATGTGTAAGGGTCATCGAGTTATCATTCGCCATAAGACTGTCCCGTGCCATAAAGAGGGCAGGTAGTCTAAGGGAAGGATATAATAGTCATTAATCTTTTTAGGCATCATGCGAGGATACCTTAGCAATAGGACAATCATCCTTATTTTTCCGAGGCAGCATCGAGGGACAACATTGATGATAATGAACTGAGGGCAACATTTGTTTTGCTTTAGGTATCCTCGGAATCGAGGGACTTTTGACTATTTAGTACACTTAAAGGCAACAAGGCAACAAAGGCAACCAGAGGGATTACCCTAAAGGTGTGTGGGTGCAACAATCACGTGGTTAACTTCGATTGCATTTATCTTGTAGTTAGGTGATCTATGTTCAATTCATGGTTTGCACTCCCTAGATTACTAACCACGCAGTAAAAATAATATCACAATTTAAGTGCCTTCAAGGCCAATCAATACAACCAGTAAACAGTTACATAATAATGGGGAAGGGGACAATGAAACCAGCGGATCCCTTAATAGGGTTTGACATAAGTAATAAAAAGTAAGGTTTAGGGTTACCAACGTCTGTAGCTTTGGCAGTTTGACAAACCTTTGGCTTTGATTGATGAAGGTTGATGGACAGAGGTTTGCCTTGAGCATGAAGCATTGACCCTGACCATTAAGGAAAAAAAGAAAACAGTGAGTGCATTGATTGTTCGAACCAAACCTTATTTTTGGGCAAAAAGGCAAAAAATAATGAAATAAAATAAAGGTCAAATTGAATAAGAAAAGACTAAAAACTTAGCTTTTGATCAGTGGAGCGCATGGGCGGAGGCTCCTGACGATAAACCTGAAAAGTTGGGCATAAAGAAAAAGGAAGTAGTGAGTGTATGTCTAATTCATTAATTATAGAGGCAAATCTTATTTTAATTTGAAAGGCAGAAATAACAAGTTGGGAACTTAGCTTCGAATTTGATATGATATGGTTGGCGGGAAGCCTCGGAGGTAAACCCTGAAAAGTGGCAAAGGCAGAGAGAGGGGGTGAATGTATGCACAGTTCGTTTAAATGATGAACCCTAATAAAAGGAAACAAAATAGACTTTGAGTTAAAGAGAATACTTAGCTTTTCGATTGGCATGGCGCATGGCTGAAGGATTTTGGGTGCATGGTAGAGGTGCAGCTCTTGGACGTTAGATCTGGATTATTGGAGATCTCGTGGCGAAAGTGAGGATGAATTTGCGAATACCCCGAGAATAGATAAGCAGTTCGAATGTATCTCGCAATAAACAAGAAAATGTTAGTAACCTTGTATATATATAAAAAATATATATATATATATATATATATAAGCGATGATAAAAATATGAACAAGTATAAGGACAACTAAATTTAACACATAAAATTGAAATAATTATTTGTGGTATTTTCATAGAAAAAATCTAATTAACTTAATATCTTGTATCCTTTTTTAACTTGCTCCTAAAACATAAATAAAAATACTTTCTAAACAAACTATACTTAAATGGGTGTGTAAAAAGGAATTGAGGTGTGTTAGTAAAATGCTAGAAACATAAGAATAATGGCCCAAGGCCCATATATATATATATCAAACCCTAATATTACACACAAATGAAATGGCAAAATATAATCACCACATGGGGCTGCGCCCCTTCATGACCTTACCATCCAATTTTTTATTATAAAACTCACGGCCCAGTAGGATGGTGACACGTGGCGAGGCTTTTTAATTAACAAAAAAAAAAATTGAGATACAACCAAACTTTTAACGTGAGAACATAAGTGCAGAGTTTTAGTTCATCTTCTTCTTTCCACAAATCCAGATCCCAAATCAAAACCAAAAATTGCTTCTCAATGGAATCAAACAATAAGAACCTCCGTAAAACCGATAAATCACAAAGGCATAACAGTTACCGATTTAGGGATTTCAAGGAGGAGCTCGCGGTCGGAGTTGACGTCTGATGCGGTCCGGTGGCGGCGCTACAATCGTTGACGCGGTGGTGGTGCGTTGATTTTGGAGATCCAACGCAGATTCTTGACATTGCTTTTGATTTGTGGTGGCTTATGATGCATCGGCTGAGTTGAATGAACACCTTCGATGATGATATTGCATTTGAGTCGGTCTTCGACTCTATCTCTTCTTTTTTCTATAAACAAAAACATATAACAATGTGCTGTGATGTTAGTTCAAGATTATTGAATTTGTTGTGAATTGCCTCTGTTTCCTGTTGTGGTTGAAGCGTGAGGCGTAATGTAACAAGTGCGGTGCCGCGTCGGTGTTGTGTTGCTTCAGATCGAGTTGATGATGATGGATGAGCACTGATAGTAACCTCGAGCAGATGAAGGTGTGATTTTTGGTGGCGATGGTTCTTTGTTCCTAGACGCGATTTTCTGCACCAAACAAAAACAACAACAAAATAATTCAAGGACAAAAATCTAGCATTATTTATCACCTATGTTTATACTCCGAATTTCTTTGTCGATGTCAACGGAGATCGGTTGTTTTCACTCTGAATTCCACCTTGTGTGTTTCTTCTTGATAACCTGTAAACATATGAGAAACAATAACCATGATAAAAAGTTACGTGATTTGTCCCTTTATTCTTCCTTCTGTTTTTTTTTAATACTTGGTTGTTGATAGCTTGGATACAGGTTATTGAACAATCATGAAATTGGTGAGGTTTGAAAAGGCTTATGGTGGATTCCAATTGGATTCGGATCTTGGAGATGGCTGTGACGAAATTTTGTACCGGTTCTGAAACTTTTTGTCTTGAGCTAATAAGAATAGGCTAAGATTGACCTTGTTGGTGTTCGAATGAAATTTGCGGCAAGGTTTTGTATAAAAATAAGGTTTCAGAGACCAAGAATAAGGGTTGTTGGCAGGTATCAAAAACGGGCCCTTTTCTCTATTGTGTTCCATTCCGGGAGGGAGAGAGGTTAACCGTATAGAACGTGAATGCCAGTCTCCTCCTGAGAATCGGTTAGGCTTTCTTTTTATAGCACTCAAAATAGGGTTTTCACGCAATGGGCCTTCTACAAAATGGACCAAGGAATTCCTCTATTGCACCACCTAATTGAAATGAAAGAAACCCAAAACGAATAATAAAATATGACAAAAATTATTTATTAATTTTAACTCAAAAATTCAAATTAAATTTAAAATGAATTAAAAAATTATCAACCTAAGAAAGTTAGTAGAATATATAAAAAATATTATCAAATTAAAAAACCACTAAATGCGTAACATGAACCTAAATATTTTTTCGGTTTTCTGAATAAATGCAAAATTAAGTAATATCCTAATGATAAGATGCAAATGACATGCAAAGCTTACGCTAATAAAAAAACAAAATCTGGAGGGTAAATTTTGGGGTATGACAGCTGCCCCTGTTCAATTATCTTAAACCTGAAGATGTAGAGTGGTTTGTATGCCAGTCGGTATCTGAAGGTGGAAGATGATTGAACACTAGAATACCAAGAAATTTGCCCTAGCTGAAGTAGGGACCTTTGTCGGAGATGGGCTTGAAGATGCCATCTGGTAGTTGTTGGAGTATGGATTGTTGCAAAATTTCTGCTTTTGTTGTCTCTTTTTTTTTTGAATGTTGAGGAACCGTCAAAGGTATCGACTCAAATCTGTGTTGGGTTATTTAAGGAACCGTCAAAGGTATCGACTTAAATTTGAAGCATATTGTTGAGGCACCGTCAAAGGTATCGACTCAGATATGCAGACAGATTGTATAAGGAACCGTCAAAGGTGTCGACTTATATCTGTGATGTGTTGTTAAGGAACCGTCAAAGGTGTCGACTTAACTCTTGATGTGGGTTGTTAAGGAACCGTCAAAGGTATCGACTTAACTCTGAAGCATATCATTGAGGCACCGTCAAAGGTATCGACTCAGATATGTAGATAGATTGTATAAGGAACCGTCAAAGGTATCGACTTATATCTGAAATGTGTTGTTAAGGAACCGTCAAAGGTGTCGACTTAACTCTTGATGTATTAAGGAACCGTCAAAGGTGTCGACTTAATAATTGAGAATAGATTGTTAAGGAACCGTCAAAGGTGTCGACTTAACTCTTGCAGATAGAGATAGTAATATCCCGAAAAATAGAGGTTAGTTTTCTTATGTCATGATGCATGCGTTTATGTGATGAGTATCTCAAAATAAATGAGAAACTTCCTATGTTATGGATTTGTTATATAGTGATGTATGCGATGTATGAATATGTTTGTGTCATATGGTATGCAAATATGATTTAGTCGAGAAAATAAATCTCCAAGTCTTTGTAGTTTGGATTTCGTCTTGAAGATGCTCAGCTGGGGATTTATAATTTCTGCTTGGGGATGATTAGTAACTTGATGTACCCTGATTTAGAGATATAAATGGACCATGTTGAAGAAGAGCAACTTGTTGGAGAAATAATAGTGTCGAAGATGTAAACTCTGTTGGGGAGTCATGTCTTTGTCGGGACGAGCACATTTGAAGATATCTTCTTAATGATTACCCTGAGGGGATATGATCTTCTGGCTCTGTAGGGAGATGTGGGTGTCTTGAAAGTTGCCCCCAGTATCATAGTTATTTACTACTCGATTCAGGACACGCTACTGAGTATTGATCGAAATGTTGAACTGGACTTGCATAGATTTGCCCCAGTTAACAGGAACTTTGAGGACTTTATGAAAGGTACACTATGGGTAATATGCTCCCAGCACTCATAGGCTCAAGACAATGTCCCATGTTGATTGGGGAGTAGCTTTAGATATACTTGGATGTATGCCCCTGATTGTTCGAGCATCCATGAGAGATTCTCGGAATCTTGACTTGATTGCCCCAGATTGATTGGGCAAAACATGTCATGCCCCTTGTATACGTAAGAGACATGGCTTCTCGGAGTAATTTTGTCTATCGGGATAACTTTCAGTCATTAGTTGTACCCTGTGCAAGTTTTTTCTGATGCTAACTTTTGAAATTATGTAGCAGAATATGTTTAATAATGAATTCATGAGATGCAATGCATACGTTTGTCTTGAGTTTTTGAAAAACGTTAAAACAGGAGATGTAAAGGCGTGATATTTGTAAAAACATGATATTTGTAACAATGTGATGTTTGTAAAAACGTGATATCAACTCGGCATTTGTGGTAAACCTTAAGGAGTCAGGATACCTTTGTCGTGACAGTATGCTTTCGAACTAACCATGCTTCAGTTAGGACTTTCAAGGGTTGTAACGTGGCTTGGTTCACGGTTTAAGAAACAAAGGATAAAGGCTCAAAATTTGATTGTACCCACCCCTCTTCGTGATGATCTTCAGTCCTAAGCTCAGTTAATTCAACTTACGCATTCAGGTTCCAAGAGACTTTTGGATTTGCACCTTTGATAATGATGATGGTTCACAAGCAGAGAGAACTTTTGAGATGGCAGTCACTTCTTCCTTTTGGTAGTCACAACTTTGAGTTGTTCAAGAATTTATTGACTTCTTTTTTCATCTTTTTGATATCCCTAACTTTTGCCTGAACTGTCTCTTTTGAGCTTACAGTCAGCGGGACGCCTTGATTTTTGCCTAAGTCTTTTTTGACTTAGCAGGCTTTTCTTTGTATATATGTTTCTTCCATTTTTTTGAAAGATATTGACTGCCTTGTTTGATGATTGATGAACCGTCATTGTCTTTTGATTGACGTCTCCAACACTTCTTTGATGTGTGCGGATGAATGCTTGTGATTGAAACCTTTGTTGAAAGGTGTACTGAATGATTCTCTTAAAATAGAATGCACAACCAAATTTACTGAGAACTACCCTGCCCCAGGTTATGATCAAGGGTTTTAGTACGAATGTCATACCCCAAAATTTGCCCATGTTATTTTTCACACATAAAATCAGAACAAAAGACAAAGCTCCAAAACACACTCTCCTATACAAAAGCTCTGAACTAGGGTTTGATTAATTCGATGGAAAATCATTGAATCAATGGCTCAAGGTGGTTCCATAGGGTCACTAACATCCCAAAGTATCTCCATATAAAGTTTCAAGTCAAACAGAGCAAATTTAGTCCCTCAAATCCTGATTAGGTCAACAGTCGACTCTCAAGGGCAAAACAGTCATTTCAAGTCAATATATAGTCAAAGCTCAAGATATTTGGTCAACAACATCCTCATAACCCTAAAATCATCATTTGATCAAGGATTGATCATGATGATGCAAGGAAAGATCAGAGAAGTCAAAAGTCAAAAGTTACTATTTTGGGCATGAACTGAAAAAGTCAACCAAACTTTGAAAATTCACCAAATATTCATAGTTCATCAGAAAAATTCCCACCAAAGCTCGTTTTAAAGGAAATTCATTCCTCTATCCAATAGTACAAGAATCAAAGCTCATAGGTCAATAATCTAAGAGATATGGCTTCATACATTATAGGTCCTTTTCAAAAGTCAACAAGAAGACACTTTTTTCAAAAGGGCATAAAATAAGAATGGAAAATGATTTTGATATGAGACCAAAGACACTGGTTAGAGGACACTCTAAGGTTTCTAGAATGTCTTAGAACACCTCCATACCCCAAAAATTGAGAGAAATAAGCCTTATCAAAGTCAGGTTATTTTGGAGGGAAAAATGTGAAGAAAATTGAAAATTTTTGCAAATGGGCCCAAGATGTTTTCATTCAAACTTGATCCATAAGTCATCTAAAGCCTCAAACCCAACTCCCACGAAATTTTGGCATTTATTTGATTTTATATGAATTTTTTATCTTTTAAATATGATAAATAATTTATATAAATCATGAAAATCAAAATATTCAATTAAAATACCAATTTGAATCAAATCCAATCATTATTTGTCCCCATATTCCATGTGATTTCGTTTTCTCCAAGAATGAGTGAAAAATATTGAGTTTGAGTAAATTTGGAAAGATTTAAAATCATATTTCAATCATATTTTTTTTTCAAAATTCAATCAAAGATATGGCAAGATTCCTTCTATAATTGTTGACCTAATTCCTTCCAATATATAAACACAACACCCTCAGATCACCAAGGGACGAAATTGGCAGCAAAAGAGTTCCAAACCCGAGCCAAAAAGTTCAAGGAAAACTCAAACTGCAATCCTTGGCTACAAAGGAATTGAAGGCTTCTAATTGATCCCAATCCGTTCTCTGAACATCACTAAACGATTCCCAATCGTTTTCGAGTCACAAAACCACACGAATCAAGCACTGTAAGTCGTTTTTAACCGAGTTCTAAACCAATTCGATTCTCTATATTCATGCATCCATATTCAAATCCAATCGCATATTTGTGTTTGTTATACTGTGTTTATCAATTCTGGAAATATTTGGATGTTATTATGCTGTTATGAACAATTGGCCATGCTAGGGTTCGAAGCTTCAAATTGGGGATTTTAGACACAGGTAAAATCAGGACAAATGGATGCCATGGTTAGATTCGTGAGGTTGAGACGGTCTCAACCATGGCCTTGCGAAAAATTTATATCGGTTATAGGTCATGTTCGCTATTTTTCAGGTGTGGAATGTAAGGACTTTTATAGCGCATCTTGCCAAAAGCGCTGTAAAAGATGTTTTTGCAGGGTCTGGGTGAAGACGACGATGATGTGTCGTCGTATGACTGGCCCATTCAAAACCTCCTTGCGCGCGCTAACTCGTGGAATGCAGATGGATCTGGTGCGATATGAAACACGCGTTAGCGTGCACCCACGCATCCTCAGCCACCAGATCCTACCAAAGCTCCATCCATCGCATCTGAAGCTGAGGACGCACCATGCTCTATACGCGCGCGTCACACTGAGTCACCAGCTAAGAATTTTTCAAATTTTTTTATTTTTATTTACATAACATATGTTTTTGCTTATTTATATATATATATATATATATATATATATATATATATATATATATATATATATATATATATATATATATATATATATATATATATATATATATATATATATATATATATATATATTAATCTAAATATTTTCTTTTTCTAAAATAATAATAACTATTTATCCCAAAAAAAAAGGGCCTCCTATAATAATAATAATTTATTTATAATATTTTCTTTTAATGATATGTTTAATATAAATATTAATTTATTATATTTTCTTTTAATTTAAATCTTTTAAAAAATTCATAAATATTTTATTTTAATGCCAAAAAATTATTAAAAATTATTTTTTACCTTCGATTGTATTTTCTTATTTCAATTTAATTAATTAGGTCATGAGACCAATAATTAATTAAATCATTCATGCTTTTTTATTCGAACCCTAATTAGGGTTTACGAGAATCTGCCCTACACTTAAAATCTTCTTCTTCTGTGCCTTTTTTCAGGGTTAGCAACATTGATTCCTCCCGATCACGCGCCTTCAAAAAACCGAAGCTAAGTATCCGACGCTAAAAATTGAAAATCTATTTTATTTCCTGTTTTTTAGGGTTTGTCTTTTTAAATAAACATTGCCTACACTCAATTCCTTCTTTTTCTACCTTGTTTCTTTTTCAGGGTTAACCTTAAAGGCGCCCTATCAACCATATCAGATCAAATCAGAGCTAAGTACCTTTGCCTATGTTATTATTTTTAAATTTATCTATTCTTTATTTTAGGGTTAATCTTGTTCGCCCTTGAATTAGTAATGCACTCACCCTATTTCTGTTTTCCATTTTTCCGCCTTTTCAGGTTTGCCAAATGTCAAAGCCTCGCATAGTCGGTAACCCTAAATTTTGCCCCTCGTTTTTATTTTATTATTACTTGTGTCAAACCCCATTGGGGATCCGCTGGTTTCATTGTCCCCTTCCCTTTTATTGCTTTATATTACTGCGTGGTTAGTAAAATAGGGAGTGCAACCCTAAATTAATTAGAATAACTAAACACAAGATAATATAATCTGAATTGAATCACATGATTGGTGCACACACGCACGCTTTTGGGTAACCCTCTCTGTTGCCTGTTGCCTTGTTGCCTGTTGCCTTGTTGCCTGTTGCCTTGTGTTTTTGCAGAATAAGCCATGTCCCTCGAATACGAGGATACCTCAGCCATGTTGCCTCGATAAAAAGGTCATGACCCTAATGATGCTGCCTTCGATACACAAATGACCTCGACCCTCGGATGTTGCCTGCGGAAAAGGCTGAGGTATCTTCTGGCTGCCTACGAAAAGGCTTATTCTGATCCTTGCCTTAGACTACCTGCCCTTCTATGGCATGGGACAGTCTTATGGCAAAGGATATTTCGATGACCCTTAAACCTCCAAATGAAAGGCTTCCTGCCCTCTTATGGCCAGGATAGACCCTTTCGCACTGAAAGGCTGAAAGAACGGATTTCTCAAATATAAGGTAAATTGCTCTTAAATTGCTTTGCCTTGCTCTAAATATTTTCAAATATTCTTTCTCAAAATTCTTCAATATGGCTACGCTCATTTACGAGCTAAAGTCCATATCTTCTTCTTCTACCTTTCTGAAACAAAAAGAGCAAAGCAAGTTAAGAGCCCATGGATAACCATGGATGCAAAGGGTGCCTTACACCTTCCCTTTGCATAATTACCCCCCGAACCCTATTTTATTTAAAAGGTTTTTCCTGTTCTTTTAGCCTTTCTAATTAATTTGGATAAAATAAAAGTCGGTGGCGACTCTTGCTAACCGCGACATTTCGATCGATAAAAAGTCAGTTCACCGTGTTACAGAACTGGCGACTCTGCTGGGGATTTTCGATAAAAGAGGGGTTACCTTAAAAGTTTAGGATTCATTTTAAATGTTTTCTATTGTTTGCTTTGTTTGTTTTATTTTTCAGGGGCGTTTTGGGAATTAACTGAAGGACGAATCCTATTCCCGGATTCAAGTACACCTAAGATAGGAAGTGGCATAGTCATGGCGACCTCCCTTGTGTATGCTTGGGATTGGTCAATATGAGAGTTCACGCTTGAGTTAGGCCTCTATGGGTGTTTACATGCTTCTCTTGTATGAGGGAGGTTCGTGTGGATACCTGTGGGTGAGTCGGAGCTCAAGGACCGTTAGTTACCTTTAACCCATCCTGGCTTTTAGGAACGTAGTGGGGGGACTACTCTTGATGTATGTTGAGAGCATAGTCGCTACCCGATACTACAGCTCAGATAGGCTCTTTCTCAAAGTATCATTGCATGGTATGTATGTATCGTGTTCGAGGGTGCTTTAGGAGGGTCGACAATTCTGAGTCACTTGGTAGAACCCGTTGCTGAAATTTCCTTATCCGTAGAAATACCCTTGGGAAGGACACTTGATCAAACTCCACGCAAGCCTTAATCCAAAAATTGTGTGATTTGTGTGGATTTGCCTGTGTATGTGCATCATGCATACATGCATCATTCATACATGGCATGACTAACCCATTTCAAGGAATTGGAGGTTTTTTTTAACCGTATGTTGTTTTGTAGGTTGTTTGAATATGGAAACAAAAGGCCGTAAACCGTTCTTCCTCAATTTCAAGAAAGTGCCAACACAATTGAAGATTTTCTGCGACAACATCTCTGGTTCTCTCAAATTCAGTGATTCTCTCAATACACTCATAAGTTTGGTACGAACTAATGTGGATGAAGTTCTTCTCAACACCATGGTTCAATTCTATGATCCGTTACTACATTGCTTCACTTATAGAGATTTTCAGTTGGTACCATCCTTGGAAGAGTTCTCCTACTTGCTTGGACTCCCTGTGCTTAATAAAATTCCTTATACTGGTAAAGAAGAAGAGCCTAAGTTGGAAGTCATTGCTGCTGCCCTGCACTTGCCAAGATCAGAAATTGAGAAGGTTTGGATTAGTAAGAAAGAGTATTCTGGATTACCCCTTGATTTCCTCTACGAAAAAGCGGAGATTCTTGCTAAAGCTTCAAGTATGGATGCCTTGGAAGCTGTGTTGTCTCTCTTAATTTATGGACAAGTTTTGTTTTTCCATTATGACAAAATTGTTGATGTGGTTGCTATCAATATATTCCTTAGCAAGAATCCGGTTCCTACTTTACTTGGTGACTTGCTACATTCTATTCATTTCCGAGCATCAAAAAGGAAAGGTTGTGTCCTAGGATGTGCTTCTCTATTGCATAAGTGGTTTATTTCGCACTTACCTCTCTCCGTAAGAAAGAATGAAGAAGGATTAACTTGGGCTCAAAGAATTATGAAGCTTTCTTTCGACGACATCCTATGGTACCAAAAGAAGTTTGAGGGAACCTTGCTATTTGATAGTTGTGGAGATTTCCCTAATATACCTCTTCTTGGTGTTCGTGGAGGAATAACTTATAATCCCATTCTAGCTCGACATCAGTTTGGCTTTGCCTTGAAGGATAAACCGCGTTCTTTGTATCTCAGTGCAGAATATTTCCATTATGATTCCGACAAAGAGAAGAAGAGAGACCTTTTCATCAAAGCTTGGATGAAAGTAAAGAAAGTTGGCGCAAAGGATATAGGAAGGAGAAATTATATGCCATGGGATCCATATTTCCAATGGGTTTATGATCGAGTTATGGAATTTGGGATGCCTTATCCATCTGATACACCCATAGTTCCAAGGGTAGCTCCTCCTGCTGCTCCAATTGCATTTGAGCCATACATTCCTGCTCCAAATGAAGACCTGGTTGCGACTGTTAACCGACTGAAAAGGGAAAGGGAAGACTTTGAGAGACGCTTACTAAAAGTGGAAGCTGAAAAAGAGGTGTTAATACAAGATGCCAAAGAGAAAGAGACTTTACTTGATTATTTTTCCCGCAAATGGAAGATTGAAGATTTTGTTTCTCCAGATCAGATTAATTCATGGGAAAACGAAATTTCTAGGCTTGTTCAAGAAAGAGAGGAAATGATCAAGGCACACAAGGAAGAAGTCCGAGTCCTAAAGAGGAGGCGTCGTCAGGAAGACAAAAATCCTGGAATTTAGTGTCTTTATTTATTATTAATTTCTTTATTTTAATGTAACTTTTGGGGTTATGACCTTACAATTTAATTAATAAATAATGTTTTTTTCTTTCTTTGTTTCAACACGAGTTAAAATTCTTTCAATTCCTTGAAAACATCGCATATGCATAATCATATCATTCATAAACATCGCATCTGTGGACCGTCCTTTCGGGCCATACCCCTCCGTGGGTGGGATACGTGAACTGACTCTTTTTTGTCGATCGGACGCTTTCGCGTCACTTTTGAAAAAGTTTACAGAGTCGCCACCGACCTTTTATTTTATCCAATGAAGGAAAGGTTTATAAAAGAAACAGAAAAAAGACCTTTGAGAGATTCTGGGTAAGGGGGTAGGTTATACAAAGGGAAGGTGTTAGCACCCTTTGTATCCATGGTTATCCATGGGCTCTTTAGTTTGCTTAGCTCATTTGCTTTACTTTTCAATTGATTCGGAATGCTTTACCTGTGTTTTTGAAATACCTTTGCAAATAGAATTTGTAATGATCCTTGTGCGGATATATACAAATGCTTGTTTATCTTTCGAAAGATGTTTTGAAAAGATCGTTAATTTTGTAATGATCCGTGTTTGGATGTATACAAAATATTGTCTTTTGGAAAATTCGTTTTAAAAAAACAACAGTGTATGAGAATTTTGTTTGTTTTGATTTTGAGCAAGCAAACTAGGAGGTCTACCCTGAGTTAGGAGGTCTTTATCCTTGTTCCCTTTAAAAATCTATCCATTCGTCGGATATAAACAAAAGGTTCGATTTTGTACTCGAAACAGTAGAAATGTAACTTTGATTTTGAAAAGAGTGAAAAGGGGTTACCCTAGGAGGTGCAAATGTGATTGTGATTGAATTCAGATATTTATCTTTGAAGTTAGTGATCTGACGGTTCAGTTTTATCTTTGACATACACGCAGTTTATATGGGTGCTGGAAATTAAAATGCGGAAATGTAAAGTGCAGAAAGTAAATCTACGCTATTACATCGATTGTGCGGGAAATGTAAACTAGCCTATTTACATGAATTTGACATCCTATACATTTATCTAGGAATTTTAAATTGCAAGAAATAAAAGGCATATTTTTGTATTTTTGTGATTTATTTTAAATATAATTAATGCATTATTAATTAATTTAAAATAAAGAAAAGATGGAAATATGATTAAACCTAGCAAATAAGTTTAAAAATATGTACAAAATGTTTGTTAATTGATTTTAGAACAAAACTAATTTTTTTGGAATTTTTGAAATTTGTTTTTGGATATTTTAAGTTAATCAAAACATAATTATGCAAATAATTACACAAATAATTAAAACTTAAAGAGAAAATTATCCTAAATATGTACAAAATTAGTTTATGATATATAAACAATATTTAACACAAAGAACAATTTTTTTTTATGATTTTTTGACTAATTAAAATAATTAATAAGCAAATATACAAATACATACTAATTAATTATGAAAAATATTGAAATTTTGAAGAAAAATAA